>NW_015387659.1:318103-354008 GCF_001527695.2 Protobothrops mucrosquamatus
CAACACTGGAGGTTTTTAAGAAGAGACTGGACAGCCATTTGTCCGAAATGGTATAGGGTTTCCTGCCTGAGCAGGGGGTTGGACTAGATGACCTCCAAGGTCCCTTCCAACTTTACTATTATTATTATTATTATTATTATTATTATTATTATTATTATTATTATTATTATTATTATTATTATTATTATTATTATTATTAAGTTCCAAAGCAGATTGAGAATTCTGTGAAAGCAAAAAAGCTGAATTATGTCAAGGATAACAAAGTTGATGTAAGTGGCCATGAATTTAAAGGATTTATGATGGATATTTGGGATGTTTTCCAAGTAATAATAATATCCAAGTAAACCACCCTGCCAGTGGTTTAGAAAACCAGAAGTATGTTATGGATGGGTGAAAATCACCCCCAAACACACACTGATATCATATACACCAGAGGGATATCAATAAGATAATAATTTTTCTTTGATAATTTCTTTGATTATCAATTACTTGGGTCCCCCAATGTTTGGATCTGCTGGCAAATTTTGCACTAAAAAATGCAATGGACATTATAACAAAATAGGGACATGCTAGCAAGAACTAATATTGAGTTGGTTTTCTCTTGCACAGAAGGAAAGAATGGAGAGGGGGATAGAAATGAGACTTGGGGAGACAAGGTGAACAAATCAGAAAAAAACTTGGGGAGAAAATGAGAAAAAAAGAAAAGCAGAAAACACGCTTTTTTGGGGCATCCACAAGTTTCTGCCACTTTTATCATAACATTGTTTGCAAGCTGTGTATCAGCTTTTCGAGGTAGTCTAGACAAGAAGCACCAACTGAATGCTAAACTACCTTTATCTTAAGGCTACAGAAACAGAATCTTGAAATTTCTTTTTAGTTCCAGGTTGCTTCTCTCCTTGATTAATTTCCATCCATTGTTTCTTGTCTTGCCTTCTGGTGCTTTGGAAAAGAGGTTGACCCTATCTTCTTTGTGGCAGCAGTGGAACACTGCTACCATGTTACTCCTATCATTCTTACATACCATTACACTCTGCCTCTTTCGGACATGAGGGCAACACAGTGCATAAAGAAAACTGTAGCACTTGCAGCCTATTGGTGGAATATTGATTTCTTCAGACTAATCCATGGAAGCTGCTGGTTCACACATGCTGGGCCATTGAAGAAAGCACAGTGGCTGGCCTTTCACACAATACTAAGCCATAAAACAGTGGACTGTGCATTATATTAAGCCATCACATTTAGCCCCAAACAAACAAGCCAAGTGGTTCATAGTGTGATATGAGCCAGGCCTGTGTACATGTGTATTTCAGCATGTGAAGTCTGGTTAAACTGAGTAAGGAGCTTCATTCATTTGAATGCCAGTGATGGTGATGTGTTTCCCTTTGAAAATGGCTGTGTGCGAGAGAGAAAGCAACCCCTTTTCTGGTCTCAGGAGCCCCACAAACTTGTGAAGGCAGATCAGCTGGAAACACGTGTTGATGCTGGTTTTTATACAAGAAAATGACAGCACCAGTTAAATTGGACATAGGGACCAACCAACCAGCCTGCTTGCCTTTGTCAGCTTTGACTATTTCAAACTTTCCTCCCCCTTCTTCCAACCTCCTATCGTATCTGTAGTATTTTAGTCTTTTAATCAAATGCTCTTAAATCATGTCATGGATCAAAGGACTGTAATGCACAGATTAGAACATTGGCTCTTTCATAAAGAGTTCAATGTATTATCAATCCAACTGAGATTTTAGATTAGAAGGGGAGAATCATCATAGGTCAGTGTTTCAAGCCATATTCCCTCAGGTTTTTGATTTTCTGTTCAAAATTCAGATTATAGTCTGTTTTCATAGACCATGTTGAACTGAAACTGCTGCGCTCCTGGTGCATAATTCAGAACAGAACAAAGATTGGAATTCTGTTTTCTTGCAGTAGTTTGTAGATATTTTAATTATTTTTTTTCTTACTCTGTGGTTGAGTATTTAAACTTTTATCCCTCTTTTAAATACATTAGTATAAAAAAGCCATGATAGATTTTATAGCCTATCATGAGATATAATAGCAATTTCCGCACCACAGGTGACAGCTTTTATCACTTGTAAAAGTATGCTTCAATACATGTGCTAATGTCACCCTTAGACTTAAAACTGCAATTATTGCAGATGGAGTCACATATGGCGAATTTCAGATACTGCCCTTTTAATTAAATTACAACTGAGAAATAGCTTCTGGGAGTAAACATCAAAATCCTGGATTTCATAGTCAACTACAAAAGAAGCAATTCCCAGTGTTTTAAGGTGAGGATAATTTAAATAAAAAGAGAACAGTTAACAACAAGTATCATAAACAAATCATATTCACAGCCATGTTCACCATGTAATGTTATGCATCTTTACTCAGGTATAAACTCCATGGAGTTAATGTGCCTTATTTCCACATAGGTAGTCATTATCTTTCAGCCTCAAGATATCAGAATATAGTTTGGATCATCGTCTTTCCAAAATGCTTAGATATAAAGATGCAATCTGCATGACTGAGTGAGTGCAACTGTTATAGCTGTTACAACTACTGATAGTTTTTCTTAAAACCATTTAAACATGTGAGCATCACCATACAGCTCCCACATGTCCATCTTTTCTTGGGCTATATCCCAAGTTTACAACTCTTAAACAAGAGACACAACTTATAAAATCCCAGTACTTGACCATTCTCCCCCAAACAATAGGATCCTGTTACTTGGTGATGAAAAGAAATGGTTCAATTTCAGAGATTGTGTTTTTTTTAAAAAAGCTTTAAAGTTTGTCTTTCTGTATGTTATGTTTAAAATCTGTTCAGTAGATCATTGCTTCTCAACTGTTGTATTCATGATGCAGTAGGATGTAACTCCAGAATTCCCAGGGAGCATGGTGCTAATGAAGTTTAAAACTATAGTTTCTTTTTTTATAATAATTTTATTAAGCAGTGCAATTAAAAAAAATAAAACTAATACACCCTAACAAAATTAAAAGAATAAAGAGAAAAAAGTACAGAAAAGAAAAAATAAGAATATAGTAAAGAAAAAGAAATATATAAAGAAATAATTCCCCCTTCATCATGCCAAGTACTATATAAACAAATTTAGTAACTTATCAACTTCTCTTAAAATATAAGAAATGTTCTCTTCTGCTCATATCCTATAGTTTCATTTTGCCTAGAGAGTTCTAACATGGGAAAGGGTGAAGCCTGGAAATAGCTATATTAACCCTAAAGATTAAAAATACATATAAGCTTATTGGTGTTAATGCTCCAACACTGGAAGTTTTTAAGAGACTGGACAGCCATTTGTCTGAAATGGTGTAGGGTTCCTGCCTGAGCAGGGGGTTGGACTCGATGACCTCCAAGGTCCCTTCCAACATTATGATGATGATGATGATGATGATGATGATGATGATGATGATGATGTTGTTATGGTAATTTCTCATTTTATGTGACATAAAAGGGAAAGGAGGGCTTTGAAAGTAAATTATTATACACTGCTCAGAGTCGCTTCTTGTGAGATGAACAGCCATACATATGTGTGATTAATAAATAATTTACAGGGGGCTTTAAAAGGTTAGTATGCTTTACAAATGGACTTCAAAGTATCTGAGAAACCTTGGAGTGCTGTCTATACAACTTACTCATTTATAAACATTCTTGTGAGCTTTCTATAAGGTCAGCTGCTTTTATTGCTGTGTTGGCCAGAGGAAGAAGGACTGTCTTCTGAGATGACCTGACCGTGCTGGCTTCCAGTCTCACAGCATGGAAGCAGGGACGAAGCTATATAAGTAGTTGAAGGAAGCATGGGACAAACCATCCATTCCTTCTCTATCCAACAACCTGTTGCATTTTTATCTTGGGTATATGTATAGCTATCCCTGAAGCTAGATGAAATCTCAGGAAAGATCTACTTCTCCGTCTTATTTCTCCTTCCCCAGACATCCTCATAGAAATTCTGGATATTTATGTCTGCCATGTAAGTTCTTCATTGAAAGCCTGCCAGAATCATGTTAGTGAGATAAATAACCCCTTTTTTTTACTTCCATCTTCCTTGAGTTTCATCTAGGGATACACCCTGACATACTTATTAGAATAGGTCCTCATATACTCTTTCATCTTGTGATGTTGCTTTCATCTCATCCTCAGACCATGATTGAGACAATCTTGAGTTGTCCTTAATAATTACTCTTTGCTTTCCCTTTAAGCCTGAAGCAATCACTATCAAAGTAAACCTGGGGGCAATCTGCTACACATCCCTTTCCATGCTGCTGGCACTGTAAGCCGTTAAAGGGACAAGATGCATGCTCTCCACTTGTATGCAACAATGCTGTCCAAAAATGGATCCTCTGATCCATTTCTTTTCAGGGGAGGGTGGGGAGAGCAGCCATCAGCTGTTCATTATCTGCAACTCCCTCACTTCTTGAATGGATAAGGGAGATGATAAAGGGTATAAACACATTAAAACCACATCAAACCAACTCCCTGAACAGCTGGTGGGGGCTCCTGGTAAAGGTCTTTTCCAATAGTTCCCTTCACCTTGCTTATCAGCTGCTGGCAAATTGCTTCTACCTCTGTTTTGCCATGCAGCATATCCACTGATGCATCAGCTGCAAGAACCAGAATTAATATGCTAGGTAAGATGGGGATTGCCTAATAAAGCAGAAAAACCACTCATGCATTACTAGGCATCCTTTACCCACTCCACAATCACCTGTCTCTGAAAGATTGGGTGGAAAGCTTAAACCCAGGAATCTAGCCATCTGTTAGACTCTACCACAAATCACTTGCTTGTTGGTGATCCTGAAGAAGAGGGAGGGCAGCTAAGCCAAAGAGGTTGACCAGTGGCTTTTCTTTAGATGCCCTACAGGCCCTAAACCACACCAACATCTGGACAGCAAGCCAAAATAGAAACTGTGGAGGTAGGGACAGCAATTGGGCAAGTTATGCTGGTTTACTATTCTGCTTGCCCAAGGATAGGTGAAGAGCACTTCTAATTAAAGTTGTGTGAAAGGCTTAGTAAGATCATACAGTATATTTGGTAGGGGATTTGATTATCCTATGTTGCTTATGTGAGATCTCTACAACTGATGGCCCAACAAATTGAATTCCTTTTACCAAGTAATGTGCTCCAACATCTATTGTTTACTTGGTTTATATTCAGTTTTATTCCAAAGTGTCAAAGCTGTATACAACAAAAATATATGATTAGCTTCCCCTGCCTTGCTGTAACACTCACCTCCTGCATCGTTACATATTGAGGCCACAAATATGCTAGACTAAGCCTCAGTCCTACAGAATGGTAATTACAATTCTCAAGTTAGATTACCTTTCATAGTTTTGCCTTCTATAATATGTACTGTAGGTCTCAGAGGTAGATACTTCAATAAATCAAGCATATCCTCCTGTGATTTTGTTCACAACTATAATAGTTCTCCAGAATATCTCATGAGCCCATGCATATTACAAAATAGAATTATAGATAGCCAGTTTATCCTAGACTGTCCTTAAAGGAAATATTTCATTTCAAACAATATTTAATTTAAAGCATTAAAGCAAAAGAAAAATGTGCTTAAATTTACATTTTTCAAATTAATGCTTAAATGTAAATTTAAAAAGAAACATCAATAACTATTCTGATAACAGAAAATTAAATGATCTGCAAGATTGAGTAATAAAAGTCAAGGAGCACAGTGAAAAAGTGTGACTAAAAATGAATATAAAGATCAAACTAGTGATAATTGGTTCAGTAAGAAGCTTCAGAATTAAAAATGAAGACTTTGAAGTAGCAAATAATTTTTGACTGTTAGGATTGACTATCAAGAGAAAAGGAATCGCTAGTCAAGAAAGACACCACAGGCTTTGAGAAAGATATTTGGATGCCACGATACCTATAAAGAAGAATTGTGCAAATAATGTTTTTGCTACGGCATTCTATGGAATTGAATGTTGGACTTTGAAGAAGTGTGATCAAAAGAATATTAATGTTATTGAATGTTGATGTTGGAGACAACTCCTAAGCATATCATAGATACCCAAGAAAACAAATGAATGTTTCTTAGAACAAATCAATTTAGAGTTTTTAGATGACTGGGCTTAACCTACAAGGCTTCAAACACATTATGCAAAAACCTAGCTCCCTTGAAAAGTCAATAACACTGGGGAAGGAGAAATAAAACAGCCAGTAGCAAGATGGATGGACTTGATTACAACAGCAATGAATGCACCATTGAGAGACCTAAAATGCTAGCATGAAGACAGATCATCTTGGAAAATGTCTGTCTGTGTGGTTGCTGAGATTCAACAACTTGATGGCACTTAACCAATCAGAGACATGCAGTTTCTTTCCAGCTAAAATCAACAAGGAAAGTTATTTTATTTCTCCGTAGAAATTGGAAGACATGCAGAAAACAAGTAACTAGGTGTGTCAACAACAGGTGTCAAAATGCAGTTTTATTGCTAGCATTCATGTATGAAGAAATATGAATGTATTACCACACATCACTAAGGGAAACAGAAGAAATATAAAAATATCTGACCTTGTGGATGAAGTTTCAAAGCTGTCAGTTGAATTAATGTTGCTAGCTTCTCCTAAATACACCAAACCCAAAAGTTCTTGCAGGGTTTCATTACAAAAAACAACAGCCTCTTTTACTAAGCCTTTCACTTGATTCACATTTATCTGTTAATCTATCCAAGCCACAGTCAGTACTTCGCTTCTATCTCAGCTGGATATTATCATAACCACCACATGTATTCAATAAGAAAATGACCTTAAATGTGATATAGTTCCTCCCCCTGAATAAAGATCAGACAGGAAGAAAAGTTATTAAAAACAAATCAGTTATTTTAACTATCTTGTCTACAGGTTGAACTTGCTTGGTTCAAGAAACCCAGTTGTCATGGTTTTCAAATTAATGGCTATTAATTTCAGGCATATAACACAGAGGGTTTCCCCTTGCAAAGGTGTCGATAGTGATGGCCAACTTTCTCAAATTACCACATTTTTGTATCAAATTATGTATATATGTGGGCCTTAGTGTTGAATCCTGGTGATTGCTTTGGACTAATCTCTGCAGTTTTCTTGGCAAGATTTCAGAAGTGGTTTGTCACTACCTCCTTCCTAGGGCTGAAAAGAAATGAGTTCAAGGTCACTCAGATGACTTCATACCTAAAATGGGAATGGAAGTCACAGTCTCTGGTTTTCTAGCCTGTTGCCTTAACCACAACACCAAATGGGCGGTTGATGGAGCAAATAGACCCAACAGGCCAAATAATAAATACCTGAGGTCACTTCGAGGTACATTTAATTTGTTCTTTAATTTTGCAACTTTAAATTTTGATTTGAAATCCCATTAGGGGAGGAAATGCTCCAAGATTTATCCTATGTTTTAAATTTGTATAGTAAGATTCCAGGAACAAAAGAGTCAGAATTATCCACACAACAAAATATTTTCTGTACACATTTTGCAGTATTAGTATAGACATTTAAACAGATCTGCCTACAAATAGGGATTACAGGTACAGTATTTAAACAGATTTACTCACAAATAGAGAGTCCAGTATTTCCAGTCAGATCTAATACAAGCTGTTAAATCAAAACAGTGTTCTGAAATTCCTTATTATAGTCAGTAAACAATGTAAAAGAAATGCCCAATAATAACCAATGTTTCCCAACAGGTAATTGCAATTTCTGCAGTGAAAATCTCAGGATGTTCCTATAAACATTCATTAGCCTGTAAACTGCTTTATATAGTATGATAAAATAAACATTGAAAGACCTTTTAGAATGTAAAACAGCAACAAATTCATCTCAATTACCTTTATCTTACTCCAGGTACCAAATTATATCTAAATTTTCTTTTCATTTGTCTCAAAACAGAAGATATGTTAACATTTCCCAGTTGAGTCAATGCACAGTCCTTGTCAGAATTATTGATATATCATAAAATCTAATTTATTCCAATGTATGGATAAAGTAGGCACGATAATACACTCAGATATTTATGAAGTCAGAATAGGAACAAACATTTTGATAAATTCCTCATAGAATATATAGCCAATATTTGCACTGGTTGCTTCCAAGCATACAGAAGTCCCTTTTTCTGAAGTTGATTCCAAAATTTCAGTGCTAGAGCAATAGCTATTATATTCCAAACATCCCTAAGCCAACTTTTTTCTCAGAATTGTTTGTGAATATAATCTGGCTGGTGACAGCTATCAGCAGTGGCTGCAAGAATAATGAGAACATCAGTTTGATGGTTGAGTTTTTGTTGTTCAGAAGTTTAAGACAAATCTCATGCGCCTTGCAAAATCTGAGCATTATAGAAGTGATTTGCTTCATCTGCGTTGTAAGAGGAACGGGAAGGGAAGAAAATAACATTTTCAAGTTGTGCTCGCTGAAAACGTTTTCATCTTTTGAAAAAGTTGATGGTTTTGATGGCGTGGAATAATTCTGACAGTTTTGCATTGCTTGTCAGCCTTTTACTCGCTAAGCTCCAAATATGAAAAGATGTTTGAGTATTTTTTTCTGTGCTTGAGAGCTCCTGTATTTCATATGTATGTGTACTCCATATGTATATAACAAATAGAAAGGGGGGGGAAGCTTTTCTGCCTGACATGTAAAAAATGTAGCTGGCAGAGGTTTGACCTTTCTAACTTTCTTGCATGTTCTGAACTCTGGTCTTAATTTTGAAATTTGAAATTTTGAAATTTCCAAATTGCAAAGTATGGGTTCTAAAGCTTCGGAAACTTAAAATACGATTGTAGCTAAAGAGGTACCTTTTATACTTCCCTGTCCGCCTAAACGCCATGTTACCCGGTTTATGTATTTAAGAAAAAAATTGCAATTCTCTGCACAAGAAACTGGGAAGAGGTGTTATTTGCTTTTCAAGGACTGCACACATAGCATGACAAAACTGTACACAATACTTTATTGCAAAACGCACCTTCCCCAACAATAAGCTATTGCTCTAGGTCTACTCCACCCTTCTAGGACTTGGAAAGTGATGTTGCCACGTAAATATGTCTTTAATATTCAGTCTTTTATACTGAGTCTTGTAATACTCAGTTTAAACAAAAGTCTCCAAGTCTGTAAACTAGCATACAATGCAGAGGAATTTGTGGAACACTTGACAGACAGATCTGTTTCACGTTGGAATCCATGTGTGGTACAGGTCCATTAGAGATGCCTGGGGAAAGGTCTTACAAGATTATCTGGGAACAGTTTGATCCTGTTGGACCTGATAAAGTGGACAAGGTCCTCAATGCTGTCAAACTTGTCAATTAGATCTCTGTTCCTCCTGGCTGGTGAAAGCGTCCAGGATGGTGACTGCCAGATGTGTTCAGGCAGTAATAATCTCTCCATTCTAGGAGGAGATGTTTTCAGGATCTTTCAGTGAGGCCTGGTCCATAACGGCAGAAAGGACATGCTGTGGGTCCTGTCAGTCAAGGAATTCCAGCGGGCAATGTCCAGGAGAAAAGCCTTTTCTGCCATGCCTCCCATCCTCTGGAATTTGTGCCCCCCAAGGTGAGATCCGAACCCAGCCTTTTGGCCTTCCAAAAGGGCCTCAAGTCCTGGCTCTGCCAAGTGGTCTAGGGCCCCCATGGAAGCATGTCTGAAAGTGGTTAAAGGACTAAGACTCACTTCCTTCCCATGTGCATCTTCCTCCTTTCCTTCCCAGCTTCAATTTTAAATCAGTATTTAATGTTGTATCTTACAATCTTATTTTTATGATTGTAAGTTGCCTAGCGTTGTCTCTAGGCAAGTTGGGAGGCATAAAAGTTAAATAAATAAATAAAATGTTTGAAAATTATCTTCCAGCAAATAAATAAATGAGAAAATAATTTGGAACTGCAGTCCGCATTCAATGGATTATGAGGACAGAATCTTTGTTTTGCACATCCAAAATGCACAAAATGTTGTGGGAGCAGCAAAGAGGATCATCAGCAAGTCTAATGGATATGCTAATTACAACGTCACACATTTTAAGTTACTTAGCAGCAATACTTTGTTGGTCTACAGCTCTTATAATTTGAAGCAACCTGGCTACTGGCTACACTAACTGGGGATAATGGGAGTACAATAGAGTTTTTGAGTATCCAACTGTGAACTAACAAGATTCAGTCTAAGGTTAATTCACCAGAAACTTATAGTATGTGATCAGTTGACCTAGATGCCAACTTCAATTTGTGTTTCTAAATTTCTGCTGCAAGCTCTTAGGATATTCATATAGTGAGATAATAAATACCAAAACACCAATAAAATTAATGTTAGATCTTTTTTCTTTTCTTGGTTGAAATGGAGACCTGCGGCATCAAGAACTAAATTACAGCAAAATGTGATTCAAAGTAAATGGTTTTCTATAGCTTAATGGATTGCTGGCTTGAATGGCAGAATGAATTGAGGCATTTCTTTTAATTGAATACACATGTGAAAGAATTCTAACTGCATTACAAGAAGAACTACCATTTCGTAAAACCATATTTAATGCCAAGAAGGATAAAATTGAAAATAATTTCTCTAATTAAAGTAATCAAACCTCTTCAGACTAAAGAATGGATGGGATCTAAGATGAAGTCAAAATGTTTGGCCATTAAATTGAGTGACTGTAAAAGAGAACTAAACACACTTGTGGAAAATGCAACTAAAGTCATTATTGGATAGTATGAGGTTTTAATGTGCAGAAGCAAAACTTCACTGAAGGTCGATTACTGCAAAACAATAGGAGGAGATAGAAAACTACTATGTTCAGTTCTGGTTTAGGAGATTGCTGGAGACAAGTAGTTGCTACCTTCTGCTCCCATCAAAGAGTTCTTGTTAAAGACTTTATTTTATATATTTCTTGCCTTCTGATCCAAAATAGGCTCATTGAAGCGCATAATGATCTATTAAAGTATTTCTGATTCTCTAGAATAGACATGTCAAACACAAGGTCTGGGGACCGGATGCGGCCCACAAAGTGGTTTCATGTGGTCCGTGAAGCCATCCTGGAAACAGTGAGGGAACGGCCCCCACTGCCTTGGCCCGGGTCCAGGTCGGCCGGGAGCCAATGTACAATTTTGTGGTGGCCATCTATGCTGAAATGCATTCAGTCTTAGCTCCACAAGGCCGTCTGGAAACATCAAGGGACCGGCCCCTGCTGCGTCAGCCTTGCCCCCTGGGTGCATGCTGGGGAGGTGTCACCCTTTGTGAGGAATGAAGAAATGCACCATCGCCTGGAAGTGGCCAGCAAATGGCCCTCGCCTACTTCACATATCCGGCTTGATGGGCTCCGGCGGAGGGGTTTCAGCAGGCAGTGAGGCTCCTCCAGTGGACCATGCCTTGGCACTTGCCCCGGTCCACCCCCTTCTGCCAGAGACCCTCAGATCTGTCCCACTCCTGCCCAGGCCCCCACAGGCACCCTTGAATCAAATGATGTAGAGCTGGCCACACCCACCCAGTAGGCCACACCCACCCTGGCCACACCCACCCAGCCCCCGAGGGCAACCACAATGCTGATGCGGCCCTCAATGAAATTGAGTTTGACATCCCTGCTCTAGAATTTGTTTGACTATAGTTCGTAGCATTGCGTGCCATTTGCTGCTGTCTGGGTTTTCCAGAAATTATAGTGCAAAAACATCTTGTGGGCCAATGGATCTCCAGTCCGTGCATGAAAGTAATGCATTAAGACAAAGATCTCTCATCTGAGTTCTATGACGGAATATTTGGACTGATACTTTTTTTTAATTTTGGAGGATGTTCTAAAGGACAAAATGGGTGTGTTAAGCTTTGCAGAGATTCACAGCACCCATTTAAACATTCTTAAACTCCCCTGAAGATGCCAGACTTTCTCATTTTTTCAAGTTATTAAGTGCCAAAATGGGTATCTCAATTGGTGCAAGGTTTATAGCAACAATTCTGCTCCTTCAGACATCCCCCCTCCCCAAACAATAAAGTCAATCTAAAATGTTGTCTCTGGAAATCTACTCTGGAAACATCAAAACACTCCCAAGAGGGGGGGGGGTGAGCAGAAGGAAAGTGCAGTCCCCAGACCACAAAGATGGACTATTTTGCCCTCACAGTAGTTATACACTTCACTTTTAAAACTAGAGGTAGTTTCCCCAGACTAGAGATAGTCCTTGACATATGATTGTAATTGAGCCTGGTATTATGGTCGTAAGTTATTACAGTCATAAGCCAAAGCATCACGTAGACATAGTTTTTTTTCTCCCATTTTTTTGTGGTGGTCATTAAGTGAATCCAATTTTCCCAATTGGCATTTTTTTTCCAGAAACTGGAAGGAAAGGCTGGAAATGGGCAAAAAGCATCATAAATCATGGTTGAGTGACTGTGAGTGTGAGATGCTGCAAATAGTTGTCAAGGTGAGCCAGTTGCCAAGCATCCAAAATGCAATCACGTGAACATGGGTGTGGGGTATGGTTATCATAACTTTAAAAACTGGTTGTAAATATCTCTGGGGAAGTCCATTGTAACTTTAAATATTTGTAAATTGATGACTACTAAATGTTGGGTGCATCTCTTTTCTATCTGGTTCTTTAGCTTTTGTTATCAGTGTTGGAAAGAATGAAATCCGGTAAAGGCTGCCAGTAAGAATGAAGAAGTTAACAAAGCTGGATCAAGATTTATTTTTTTCTGGCTGAAATAAAGTAGTAAATAGGACCCACCTTTTCCTCATTCTCAGTTCCAAAGTTTTGATATAGAAGATGTTTGGATCGTTTGGATTTAGCAGATGAAAACTCCTGGGACAACTTCATTCTTTAAGTGGTGGTGCTGTTGGGTAACACTCCTGTTTTAGTTATTTCACAGGTGTGTTCATGGAGTTTTCAACAATTTGGCAGTGACTCATTTGTACTTTCTTCCAGGATGTGTAAATGGATGCATAAATTCTGTTTATCTTACAGACCTCAGATTCCCTGGTAGATTCTTATCCAAAGACTAAGCAGGCCAAAATTAAATTATTAGCAATTAGCTGCTTTTAGATACTTATCTCTGCTGTCTGAAGTGGCTGTCTCACTCTGCCTAATTGTAGGTTTGCCCTTGCAAATTAATCCTATTCATTGCCTTCAAAACCTAATTCATCTCTGATTTTTTTTTATTTCTTATTGCTTGAAATATGTTAACATAAACAAACAAGGGGATTAAAAACAGGAAACCTGACATAACTCTGCAAAATACAGAGCATTTGAGAAACTACCGGTAATCTTTTTTTTTAAAAAAAAAAACTAACAAGGAATAAAAGATTTGACTTGAGACTGAAAAAAATAATGGAGATTCTCCCAGGAATTATATCATAAGGATTAGGTTATAGAAAGTGAAGACTGTGAAATTAAAAGATTATGGATAGATTTTGGCCAAACAAAAATGCCTTGCTTTTTTTGTTAATTTTTAAGTCTTCACTGTTTGAATAAGGCTGGGCATGTTCAGGTTGTTGTTAGTCGTTTGATGTAGGCTACCTCAGAAAGCGGACACTACAAGAAGGACTGGAATTTTACTTTATTGTTATAGAGTATTAGAATCTTGGAAGTCTGCCAGAGTGGCATTAAGCAGGAAATTGAGCAGTTAAAAATTATATCCTTTATGTCAAACAGGACCAAGGTGATGTTATTTTGAGCCTTTCTCATATTCTTGTCTCTCTCAGGACTACTGCGTAGCCATTTACAGGTAATCCTTGACTTACGACCAAAATTGAGCCCAACATTTCTCTTGCTAAGTGAGATATTTGTTAAATGAGTTTTGCCCCATTTTACGACCCTTCTTGCCACAGTTATTAAGTGAATCACTGCAGTTGTTAAATTAGTAACCCGGTTGTTAAATAAATCTGGCTTTCCCATTGACAATGCTTGTCAGAAGGTCACAAAAGCTGATCACATGACCCTGGCAGGCTGCAACCATCATAAATATGAGTCAATTGCCAAGTGTCTTAATTTTGATCTCCTGACTATGCAGATACTGTGATGGTCATAAGTGTGAAAAACGATCATAAGTCCCTTTTTCAGTGTCGTTGTAACTTTGAACGAACTGTTGAAAGTCAAGGATTGCCAGTATTTTTCCCTTCGTCATTCTCCCAACAACTTTTGCATTACTTTTGTCAACATTATCTCTGCACTTCTCTACACCATGGACATTCATTGACTGACATTGATTCGATCATCCTTTCTCAGCCCAGCTTGTCTTATGGGGTGATTGTGAAGTTCAAATGAAGGGAATGCCCCATTTAAGCTACCTTAACTTCTTGGAAAATAGGCAAAAGATTAATCTAACAAACAATATGAGTTTTAATAAACTCAAAACATTATAACATTTTGGCTAATCTAAGAAATATATTGGGATTTTTTTCTCCTCATGGCTAACCCTTCCTCTGTCTCTTCAAGATGCTTGGGGGGGAAATGATTCACATTGAAACATCTGGAATAACAAACACATGCATCTCAAATCTGTCCAGTGCAGAAATGGATCCTGGGGGTGGGTGGGAGTTGGAGTGGGAGAAGAATAGCAGGAAAAAGAAGATAATAGATTTCAGTAAGGACTTAGAATGAATGTAGAGATTGAAGAAATCGTAATTGTGTATTTGGATAGATTTGCATAAATTTACATTAGCTCAGGAACAGTCTCTTCTCAATCAGACTAAAGGTCAGATCTAATTATTTTTAATTTTAATCACAGAGCAGCAGCACGGTAATATCAGCAATCTGTAGAGACATCTAACAAAGCTTTCTGCTCCAGTCAACAAAAGAAGAGGGTAGGCAGCATACTTGAATTACCTTTTTATCCTTTTTAAAAGAAGAAGAAGGAAAAAGACAAAAGGATTAAAATGAAAGGCACTAAGCAGAAAGCAAAACTGATGTCCTTTACAAAGTAAATTATGGGGTTCAAAGAACTGTATTTTAGTATAAAACAGCTTGAGAGGCAGGAGTACAAATGGGCTATTAACCTATCAGCAGTAAAAAATTGAAATTTATTTATTGTTAATCCCACTTTTATTATTTTTATTTATTCATTTTTTTCACATTTTTTAATTATCCTTCTCCCAGAGGGAGGTCTCTGGATGGTGTATAAATTTATTTGTATAAATTAAGTCACGGTAGTAAACATACTTCATACTCCTTCCTCCTCCTATTTCCCCCACAACCGCAACCCTGCAAAGTGAGTTGGGCTGAGAGAGAGAGAGTAACTGACCCAAAGTCACCCAGCTGTCTTCCATGCCTAAGGCAGGACTAGAACTCACAGTTTCCTGCTGGTTGGCCCAAAGTCCGCCAACCAACTTTCACGCCTAAGTGGGGCTAGAACTGTCAGCCTTCTGATTTCTAGCCTGATGCCTTAACCCAGGAGTTGGACAATTTTCCCAAGGGGTCACATGAGAATCTGTGACTGTTGTGAAGGGCTGCTGTCCCACCCCAACCCTGCCCTGCTCCTGATGCTGCCCCACCCCCACCCCTGTCAACGCCGTCCCATATTCCAACCCCACCAACCCCATGGGCTGGATAAGGACAGCCAAACGGATGTGGCCCACAGGTCATAAAATGTCCAGGTCTGCTTTAACCACTAGTCCAAACTGGCTCTCCTAGAACAAACTGGATCTAAAGTGGCCAATCTGGTGGTAGATGGAGTTATTCATCACTGATGAGTCCAGGGATAGAAATATATCCCTTTTGTTTTCTTGTAAAAGGAATTTGGTTCACTTCTTCAATAATCTCCATGAGAGTAGCACTATTACACATTGAAAAGCATTTAATTTCCATCGAACCCGATTCCCAGATTCCTGGACCTCATCTGAAGTGAGAAGTGGACAAGGCCTTTCTGGTGTTGATATGCCATTTTTGAACTGCAGGTCAAGCAGAGACTGGCTTAGCATTCACTTCTTGGTTCAAGCCTGGTAATGTTTCTGATCTCTCCATTGTTTAAACTCTATTTTACTTTCTAATTTTTGTATGTTGCATTCTTCTGTTTTGCTGAAATGGGTTCACAGTTTTGAAACAACGTTTCTTCCTCCTCTTCTTCTTCTTCATTGCCCTGGGAACCTATGTTGAAATAAACTCTTATTAAAATAAATAATTAAGCTTAGTTTGGTTTTTTAATTATACGTTCACCACCGTTCACTTTGTTCTTTTTTAAATGTCACCGCTCTCTCTTTTCCCCAATTTATTTTGAGCTTAGAAGCTTCAACACAAATTTAATAATTTTAAATTGTGGTATGTGTGATATGTGTTACCTTTAATATAATTATGGATGAAGTACAAGGAACTAACTGCATGTATGTGATTTCTCAAAAAGACTACATAGATTGTGTTTATTTATTGCACTGCTGCTGCCATGTTGTCTGTGCATTTCTTGTTATCTTCTCACCTTCCCGATGTATGGACTTGGTCCTCAATCCAGACAATGCTGGCTGAGATGAATATCAGTTTTTAGCCATCATTGCTAACACCAGAAGTATGGTATCTAAGGCTACCATAGCTGGATTGCAAAAGTTCAAATAACCACTAGATGCCAATAGTAATTTAGTATAGATGCTTCCATCAGGGGCTCACCTGGACTGTTGCAGTCCAGATATGGTTGTCTGAATAGTATCTCTGTCATAAAAATGCATGGCTGGCTTGGCCACAGACAATAGAAAATGCATAGTATTGTTACTCCCCTTATACGTCATTCTACAATAATTCCTAGTATAAAAATAAGGAATTCCACCTTTGAGTTCAAAAATGACGGCATCTCATAAAGGTTTAGGATAATGATATGCACGCACACTAGGGTAATATAATTTAGCTTTAGAAGAATATGATTCAGTTTGTGGGCTGTACTTGTGAGTTAATTTGCAAAGGAGCTGCTGGTCTACGTAGTAGAAATCTTTCCCTCTCATTAACCTTTCATAAGTGTTAACTTGTGAAAATTATTGGCAGCTTTAAAAAAAAGACTTTCAGATGCTCCAAAATGCCTGCAAACTTTCAATATGTCATTCAGCATTACTACTGCAGAGTTTTGCTAAACTCATGAGAGAACTCTTTCTGGTGGTATGAGAAAGGAGTACTTCTGTAAGCAGGGCTAACCATGGACACCATTTGGAAAACTGGTGACTTTCATTTCTTTCTTTAGGGAATGGATTGTAGAAAAAAACACATCCAATTTTGGAAAAACTAAATATCTTCCTAGCATCCTTGTTTCCACCAGACACATCCATAAAATCTAATAGTGAATAAATTTGTGTTGTGATGCCAGGATGCAAAGTCTCCTTGTTGTATATGTGTGTGCAATGTTCTGATGCTCATACAAAAGTGATGTATTGCAGTCTTTTGACACATTTTGCCATTTTCCCATAGACACTCATTGGATAGAAAGCAACTACAATAAGGATGTTGTTGTTGTTATTATCTCTTAAAACAGTTTCCCCAGATTAATAATGCAAATGCCTCATTTCTGGAAAATTAAAAAAATACTTTTCCCATTTTTTCATTAAATATGTGGGTTGCCAGCTCAAATTATTTGAAGTTTTGTTCAAGAATAATTGATGCAGTCCTGCCAAACAAAGATAAGACTGGAACACAAGTAGCCACAGGAGAGAAATTTGGATGGTAACTACTAGTCTGCCAGCCATCTGTGTAGAGCTGGAGTGTTAAAGTTCTGCCTGGAAGAAGCCATTTTGCTGCAATGCAATAATTTTCTATCTCATTCTTAAAGGAATTCTGCCTTTTGGAGACTCCCAGGATGGTTTGGGAGATGAGGCAGATGGGTACAAGGGTCAACATTCACTTTTATGTATGAACATTGGGTGAAACTTGGGGCTCTTTGGTGAAGGAATTTGTTTGGTTTTATTAATTATGGCTTGGTGAGACTAAGTAATACAGTGATATTATTGCTTTATAATGCTTTAATAAGACCACACTTGGAATACTGCATCCAATTTTGGTCACCACAATATAAAAAAGACTCTAGAAAGAGTGCAGAGAAAAGTGACAAAGATGACTGGGGGCTGAAGGCTAAAACATATGAAAAAAGGTTGCAAGAATTGGGTATGTCTAGTGAAAAGAAGAACTAGGGATGACAAGATAGCAGTGTTCCAATATTTGAGGGGCTGCTACAAACAGGAGCGAGTCAACCTATTTCCCAAAGCACCAGAAGGCAAGACAAGAGCAATGGATGGAAACTGAACGAAGAGAGAAGCAACCTGAGAGAAAATTCCTGACAGTAAGAACAATCAACAGCTTGCCTTCAAAAGTTGTGGGTGCTCCAACACTGGAGGCTTTTAAGAAGGACTGGACAACCATTTGTCTAAAATGGTAAAGGGACTCCTGCTTAAGCAAGGGGTTGGATTAGAAGACCTCCAAGGTCCCTTCCAACTCCTGTTCTGTTTTGTTCTATTCTCATTTCTATTTCTATTTTCTATTTCTGTTTGTACATCCTTATGTAATAACTGGGAGATATATTGGTGTCCCCAACCTACTTGTTGGAGAGAAGTAAGGCAGTCTATCTAAAGTCATGTAGCAAAGGTGGGCCTTCCAAAGTGTAAGATTTATTTTATAACGTCAGATCAGTGGCTGGTAAAAAAATAGGCCTTTTTAGAGTCCATCTGCAGCAAAGAGAACCTACTTCTCTACTCTCATTGCACAAGTCAACAATACCTTTCGATGCTGTATGATCTACTTCATGAATATATTGTGGTGAGCACTTTTCATTATTTTGTCCAAACAGTCAAATTGTCTTTTGTTAAGTTTGTTAAGTATTGAGGCAGTTCATAGGGAGGCAATATTAGCAATCATTTGTGTTGTTCTTATAGATTATTTTTATTGTTGATCACAAAATCCAAACAATCAAAACAATTGTCGATTTTCACTCCTGTGCTTACCATACTTAGCTGATCAAATTGACCAGACTGGCATTATCCCCATGTGAATGGAGATGATCAATGCCTCAAAGGTTTATTGGATATTTTGCACTTATTTCAAAGAGGCAGGTATAAGACTTTACAGAAAAAAAATTGGATTATCTGGACTTGTTTCAACCAAAAAATATGATACAGTTTGATAGCTTTGGTGATGACCAAGGCCAAAAACACTAAATGGCGGCAGTTGTGATTCTGTTAATTTTCCTGGACCTCTTGGCAATGTTCAATACCATCAACCAAAATATTCTTCTTGGCTGTTCAATGGTCTTGGTGGAACCTTTACAAAGGTTCCATTCCTTCCAGATGGGTTGCCTATGGAAGATGATGCTGGAGAACTGCCATCATCACGTAGGTGTATTATCCCACCTGGTCCCCTATGCTATCCAGATTATCTGCCATAGAGGCTCTGCCATGTTACATAAACATGAAACTATGGAGGAGATTATTTGGAACTTTGGAAAGGGATGTATTGATAGCACTTCCATCAGCTCTTCTGGAAGGAGGTTTCCTTGCATTCTTTATTTGCAGAGACTTTGCCTTTGTGAATCCAGAGAAGTAGACTTTCACTCATGTCCTCATAAGGTGCCTTTTTTATGATGCCCCAATAATTTCCCAAATTTCCAAAAACAAGGTCTACGCAGATAAGTTGTATATTTATTATTTTTAAGGGATGCTAACTCCACACTCATACATCAAATATCTTCAGCAAGTTATGCAACTGCAGAAAACTTTTAATTTTTTAATTTAATATTGTTTTATTGTCCTAATATTTTTTCTCCCCCAATAACTAATTGCTTGTGTTAAATGATCTCTCTTTTCATTGTACTCTTTTTATTGTGTAAAGGCTGCTCAAGGACCTTAATAAAAATATTTGATTTGAATATATTGATAGCATCCAACTATACTGCTCCCTGCTAAATCAGCTAAATATATTGATAGCATCCAACTATACTGCTCCCTGCTAAATCAGTACCCTTGAACATTGCCTAACATCTTTGGAAGATGTTCCTGACTATGTGATATATAACAGAATGCTACTCCTGTGTCTTCCTGGCAATGGCATATATTCCCCAGGGTGGTATTTTTTGACACCCACCTACTGTTCTTGCACAATTTAGGAAAGCAGCCAAACCAAATCTTTACCCTCTTTTAACTGTTAATTGATTTTAATAACTTGAATTGCATTGATTGTACTGTCATCTTAAACAATTTGTATTCTGTTTTATAACTGGAAGCCATCTAAGATTTATGTAAGCAGAAAGGCAAGATAGAGACTAAATGAAGAAATGAAAGCATTTTAAAAGTCTGTAACCATGGATTCTTGGTGATATGCTACAGTATGAGCAAGTCTTTTGCCTTCTCAGAATTAAGCAAATTTTATTGTGGTTTTTATTTTTATTGCCATCTCTAAGTGGACATTTGTATATAGTTTATTTTTTTCTGAGGGTTTTTTTTGTATTCAGTTAATACAAGCTATTTTTAAAAAAAACAACACATGAGCATATATTCATACTGTTATGGTAAAATATGGCGTATTATTTTGTTTTAGGTTTTATGCACCAATTGCAGCAAAATGCTTGTAATTGTGGTTAATATGACAGGACATATGTGTTAAGATAACTGAGGCATTTTTATTTATTTATTTTCTAAACAATGCTAAAAGAACACAAACTTCATTTGAATCGAGCCTCATTACTAAGAATTATTTGATACGGAAGATAATTTCACTGTCATTCTTTCTTTATATAGCCTGAAAAGAATAGCTTTCCAATGGCTACTGGATGATCTGATGGCACAACTAGAATGAGATCCAGATCTCCTGGTCAGAGTTGTTTTATTTTCTTCAAAAGACAAAACTACCACTGGCACAATTTATTTTATTTATTTTTATTTTATTTATTAGATTTGTTTGCTTCCCATCTCACCTCAAGGCAACAATCATGAATGAATGTAGATGTCTCAATCATTTACTCTTATAATCTTTGAAAAAAGTAATGTTGACTGGACCTCAGTCATTTCTCCACATCTTCCCAAGAAAAATCTGAAATGACTTTTATGGACATGCTACATGCAGAATAATAGAATTGGAAGGGACCTTGGAGATCTTCTAGTCTAACCCCCTGCTCAAGCAGGAAATCCTATACCATTTCAGACAAATGGCTGTCCAATCTCTTCATAAAAACTTCCAGTGTTGTAACACCTACAACTTCTGGAGGCAAGTCATTCCATTGATTAATTGTTCTAACTATCAGGAAAATTCTCCTTAGTTCTAGGTTGGTTCTCTCCTTGATCCCAAAAGTGCTTTTTCAAAAGGCAACTTGACTTTCTTTGTTTTTCTTCAAAGACCTTTCGTTTCTCATCCCAAAAGCTTCTTCAATTCTTCAGCAAAGTGAAATGCCTTGAAGGAAAAAAAGTCCAGTTGCCTTTTGAAAAAGCACCTGGATGACTGATAATCTCCATAGACATTCTCTCCTTGATTAGTTTCCATCCATTGCTTCTTATCCTGCCTTCAGGTGCTTTGGAAAATAGGTAATTGAGCCTTGAGCATCTTTCATAGTGAGCGTGGACATTTTTGTTTTCATCCTGCTGTAGTAAATAGCAAGCAAACAATAGTATTTGGCAGCACAGTTACTTGGTCGTCCTCAGCTTCTGTGCCCTAGGAAAACATGCATCTTCTAGAAAGAATGGGACACATTGATGGGGATACTAGATTAAGAATTTTGAAGTTTTACAGAGGAAGCAACTGGATCAGTTCCAAGGGTTGTGATCAGGTCAAGAAAGCATTTCCAGTATGAATGCATAGAGAAGACTCCCTTATTTATTGCTACTATAGGACGGTTGAACGAAAAGTAATAACTCCAATGTTATAAGTCACCAAACTATGGCAATTTAATGTAATATAATACCCCATTTTAATGCAATAGGCTCTGATGCATTTTTTGGCATCTTGTCTTTCACTTCAGTTGGTAGAAAGTGGTTGCTATAATTCATAAAATGAAAGCTGTGATATGCAATCTTGCATTTTAAGCAAGATTGCCATGATTGAATTTTTGACTGCTGAAGGAATTCTTTCAATTGAAATTCACCACTGAATGCAGGGTATTTATGGTGTTGATTGGTTTGGCATGAATACTGGGCATTGCTGGGCCAAAAAAAAATAAGGATGGTGAACGGGGCAGAGCTGATTTGTGTGATCAAGAATAAAATGGATGGCTTGTGACAGCAGCTGATTAATTTCACATGAGAAAAGTTGATAGAGTGATTAAGGACAATCAGGGAAATTGCTGTCAAGCTTGGCATCTCACATGAATGTGTGGGTCACATAATTGATGTTCTTCAATGCTTAAAAGGTTTGTTTAAGATGATTTCTTTTCATGCAAAAGAGGTGAAAGCTTCAAGAGTTGAAATTTGCCAGTAATTGTCATTCTATGAAAATGAAGGTGAGGAATTTCTTCACAGCATTGTGATAGACAATAAAATGTGGTCTCATCATTATGACCCAGAAATAAAATGTCAGTCCATTGAACAGGCATGTCAAACTCACGACGTATCATGACTTTTTCCCCATTGCCGGCAATGGAGTGGGCGCAGTTTTGGCATGACGTATCCGGCCTGCAGGCCGGCAGTTTGACATGCCTGCCATAGAATATCATCATACAATTTTACCTGTGGGGATGGGGGGAATCAAAAACCTGTCTTAGGCACAAAAATTCATGGTTGCATCCTTTGGGACATAAATGGTATTATTCTCATGGATTTCCTTGAAACTGGCAGCACTCTCAATTCACTGAAACAAAGATTAGTCAGAATTTTGAAAAAAAATGGAAAAAAATGCTGCAATATGACAATTCTAGATGTCACCTGGTGAACAACTCAAGAAAAAATTAACCAGTTAGATATCACTGTCTTACCCAATTGCACCATATATCCCAGACCTGGTTTTGTGTGATTTCCACGTTTTTCCAAAATTGAAGGAAGACAGTGGGCATCTGTTTGACTCACATAAAGAGATACCAAGGCACATCAGATCTGGTTAAAGAGACAGTGTGGTGTGTTGTTTTGTTTGGATTTGTTGTTTTGTTGTTGTTTTTGTGGCAGCTTTAAGAAACTTGTCCATCATAGCAGAATTATGTACTGAATACTGGTATTTATGTGGAAAACTAAATATAGATAATGAAAGAGCTCCTTTCAAGGATTGTTTTCCTGTTAAATACCCCCATTTAATTTAAAATTAAGGAGCTGGTATTACTTTTCATTCAGCCTTCATGCCATATAGATTTGAATTAATATATTGATTTATTAAATAACAAGTATGTAGTCCTTGATAACATTTGGCATAGTAATTGAATATGCAACCTTGGTAATTCAACACAACCTTGAAAAACAGCTTTGGTTGTTCTGCAGAGATTAGATGTTTAGTTGATGCTACGTTGTAGTGAATATAGAAACATTACTGATTTAATGACTTGTACATGCCAACTTTGTAATGGGAAACTCTTAAGGAAAGGGGAAGCACATTTTCTGTACAATATTGAAAGGAATGTTTAAGAGCTCATGCATTTTTCTGACTTAATTGGAATGTAAGTTTAATCAGGTAGTAGATATCATTGAGATTAAATGAATTTTTTGCATCCTGTATTTCCAGATGACTATCTTCCAAATGAACCCCAATTCTAATACATCAGGAATGAGAAGAAGCTTGCATCTCCCTACCCTACCCCAAAGTATGGCCTGTTTGGTCACAAAATGTTATTCCACCCATCCTAAATACATCTCTGATTGCAATCCCCTTTCCTGTCTGCCTGTTTTCAATGGGACTTGAACTCAGAGGTTCTATTATTATTATTATTATTATTATTATTATTATTATTATTATTATTATTATTATTATTATTATTTATTGAATTTAAATACCGCCCTATCTCCCTTACGGGACTCAGGGCAGTGAACAGGCAATAATAAAAACCACAATAAATATACGCAAGTTTCTGTTCTAAAATCAAATTAAATAACAGGCCTGCTCTAAAAATACCCCATACAAAACCCCCACTAAAACATAATCAAACTATGCCAGGCCGGCTGCACGGAATAGATGGGCCTTCAGGGCTCGGCGAAAAAGGCGCAGGTCCGCAACTGTACGTAGGTCGGGGGGTAGGTCATTCCAGAGGGCAGGAGCTGCCACAGAGAAGGCTCTCCCCCTGGGGGTCGCCAGCCGGCATTGTCTGGCTGACGGCACCCTAAGGAGGCCCTCTCTGTGGGAGCGGACTGGTCGAAGGGAGGTGTTTGGTAGGAGGCGGTCTTGCAAATACCTAGGTCCATTGCCATGGAGTGCTAGTTTGGAACCCCTCTCACTTAACAATGGCAACCAGTCTTTGATGGCATCCTGTGTCAGAAATAATGTAGCTATCAGAACTCTAAAAAGTAAAAGGTTTCCCTACCAGTCATGTCTGACTCTAAGACACGGTGCTCATGTTCGTCTCTTGAGTGAGGGAGCCAACGTTGTCCGAAAACAATTTCCATGGTCATGTGGCCATCATGGCTATATGCCAAAGGTGCATGGAATGCTGAAGTGATACCTATTGATCTACTTGCATTTTCATGCTTTCAAACTGCTAGGTGGACAGGAGCTGGGGCAAGTAACGGGAGCTCACCCCAGTGCATGAAGCTTGGGTCTCGAACCCGAGCTGTCAGCTCTCTAGCTGACAAGCTCAGCATATTTAACTGCTAGCCATTGTGCCCGAAAAAAGAACCCTAACAACAGATACAGTTTTAAATTTACCTTAAAGCCTAAAACTGTGAACATTTTAATATGTCTAGTTGTCCACAGACCATTTTTCCCACAAAGAAGGACTGGCTGAAAACAAGAATATTTGGGAAGCATCTAACATGCATTAATTGTGGTATCTTTCAAATATGGAGGCAGAACATTTTGAAGGCAGGCACTGTGTGTTTCTGGTATATGGTATATGGTTTCTGGTATATGGTGGCCTACAATGTAGGTCTTCCACACAAAAGTGGCTGCTAAGTACAATGTTTCTTTCCCGTGGCTGGGAAATACGGCTCCTGGCTCATGTGACATACCGTAGTTTTAGGTATTTTGGTATCACATAAAGTTTCTCTGAGACTTTAAAATAGCAGTATTCTTAGCCACTAAATACTTTGTATATTTGTTTGGGGCTTGCTTTTCTCTGCTGGGACTGTTGAACAAATTGTTGCATGGCATTGTCTGGGTGATATTAAGCCATACATGGTTTAAATATGGCTTATTGGATGAAACGGAATTGCCCAGCTTTCTATAGCTTGCTAAATTATAAATCATGGTTTGCAAACTAGAATAACAGATTCAGGCATATGAAGCTAACGACAAAATCCACTTCATTGTTTATTGCAGCCAAAGTGATTTTTATTATATTATATTATTTTCCATTATAAATCATCTGCAGAATAGTGTTGTTGAATGACATCTGCGTATTATATATGAATAATGAAGGTTTCGTTAAGCCTAATTCACAAAGAGTGGTACTGCGGAAGTAAAACTTTTCTCTCGACTGTGCAGCTCTAACAGGAAAATTTCTTTTCAAATTGGAAAAGAAAAGCTCTCCACAAAGGTAAACCAGCTGTTAGGAGAGATGAGTCTTAGTATAGTTTCCATAATATGATAGTTTCAACCATCCATTTATCCTGTCTGCAGCTTGAACTCATATGATTCAGGAATAGAATTTTCTTCTATTGTTTTTTCTTGAAAAAGAAAAAGAAAGAAAGAAAGAAAGAAAGAAAGAAAGAAAGAAAGAAAGAAAGAAAGAAAGAAAGAAAGAAAGAAAGAGAAAAGAAAACATGTTTGGAAAAAACGGTCTTTAGTGTTATTGCTAAAATACACAAAACAGCCTATTTAGTTGATGCTTCTTCACCTATAAAATGGGTTTAATAACATTTAATTGTACACTGCTCTGAGCTGCCACAATATTTAATTAGGTGATGTTTGTGGAACAGTCTGCTAATAAGATACACCATATAAATGTTAAGTATTATGATTGCAAAAGGTCACTGGAGAGAAGAATACACATGTCCTGGTAAATAGGCATAAACGAACCATACCCTAATTGAAGTTACCGCTATCTCTGCACTTTCAGAACTATGATTTGGCACAGATGTTTGGGGTATTGCAAACATATCCATGAATTCTCCCTTTCCTCATCCTGCTATAGAAGAAAGAATGTGACTTTTAAGGCCTTTTCTGATGGATAAGTATATCTTTACAAAGAAAAAAAAATCCGTTCAGTAATGTCACAGAATAGATATCATTATACATCTTTCTAATATGTTTTGGGACATCCCTGTTTTCTATCTTTTCTGCTTTCTATCCTGGTAATCAGGCACTTAACGCCCACAAAAATAGGCTAAAACTGGCTGGGATGCAAGATTCGAGCTGCTATTGCTTGAATACCACATTAACTTAATAATTTATATATTTGTTAGATATCTGTCCTACCTTTTGTTCAAGGGTTTAATGCAGTGTATGCGTGGCTCCTTCTTGGGCTTGCCCACAAAACAACCCTATGAGGTAGGTTCCCCATAACAGCAATTCTGTGAGAGACACTGGCTGGTCCAAAACTATCAAATGAACTTCCAGAGCTGGGGATGGACAAGAATCTGGATCTCCTTGCTTCCGGTACTGTGCCTTAGCCACCACACCACAATACAGGAAGTCCTTGACTTACGACTGGTTGCTTAGTGACCATTTGAAGTTATGATCAACCAAAAACAGGGAATTATGACCTGAATCTGAAGCTCCACCAGTCACATAGCAGCTTGGCAACAGGGCTACATTTGCGATTGTTTCTAGCACCTGTGATCGTGTGACCATGTTTTACAAGAGTTTTGTCGGAAATAGGCATCTCCAGTTTGGTTCACTTTATGACTGCAGCATTCACTTTACAACCACAGGGTTTGCTTTACGACCACCACAAAAAAGGTTGTAAAAATCAGGTCAGTCATGTGACTGTAGTTTGAGGACTACATGTTATTCATCTAGACCCAGTTTGTATTTTATTCACTTAAGCCCAATTTGCTGGGACTGTTTTCATTAATTATTCTTTTTCAGTCGGTTCTAGTATCACATTTTATTTTATTTATTAATCTTATATCCCACTAAACTAACCAAGCAAATTGATATAACAGGCTTTTCTTTTAAGTTTGATGGACAGACAGGAAAAAAATGGAACTCTGTTCTTATATACAATATGTCAACAGCAGCAAGTCTTCTTTATGTGCACAGATGGACTCACAAATGGAAGAATGGATGCTGAAATTAATGGAATTGGCAGAGATGGCAAAATTAACCACTTTGATTAAAGAAAACACTTTCTCTAACTTTCTCTATTTGGAAACCACTTATGGTTTTTTGGGGTTTTTTTTGCTTGAAACTGAAAGAAATGAAACTTGAGATTTGACTATTAGATTTATTGATGAGTATAGCAGTACTGTGTGTTATGACTTATTCTAACTCAAAGGATTATTGCATTTTATGCTTGTACCTGTGCCGAAGAAAGTCAGAAGTTATTCTTTTCTGTAGCTTTTTTTCCTTCTAGAGCCGTGGTGGCACAGTAGTTAGAATGCAGTACTGCAGGCTACTTCTGCTGCCCGCTGGCTGCCTGTAGTTAGGCAGTTCGAACTCAGCTATCCATCCTTCCGAGGTCGGTAAAATGAGGACCCAGATTGTTGGGGGCAATAGGCTGACTCTGTAAACCGCTTAGAGAGGGCTGTAAAGCACTGGGGAGCGGTATATAAGTCTAAGTGCTGTTGCTATTCTTGTTTGCATCCCCAATTTTCCTTTTTTCTTGGTCCCTATCCCATTTCCCTCCATTTTTGTTCTTTGCTATCTTGTATTTTCTGTTTTGGGAAATTTAATAAACTTATATATAAAAATTATACAACAGAGTGATTTCTATTTCCATGGAATGAAAAGTCTAAAATGATTTAAAATGAAAGTAATGAATAGTGCATATGACATAAGGACTATTCACAGAGAATCTCTAGCATTCCTCCAACTGTTTTCTGAGACTATTCATTTCTTTTGGGAAAATAATGCAGAAAATAGTTGTCTTATATTTTGAAGACCTAAGGCTTTTAAGAACTAAAAATTTAGTGGCTTGGAATGAACTCTGTTGATTCTCAAATGCTGCCCTAAAGTGGTCCTGTGTGATGAAGAACAGAAGTTGGAATTCCTACAAAATGTCATTTTGATCACCAAGATGGACTTGATTAGAGAAGAATGTCATTTCTAGCTAGAAGACACTGCACATGATTCTTTCCCGTCCAGTTGAGAAAATATCTTTTTTTCAGTCATATGTGGGATATGATTCTCTTGGTGAACCTCTGGGAATAATGCTTTTTTCTCTTCCCATTTACTCTGAAATAGTCTCTGTTCCTTGTAGGCTGCTTTGGTATAGCATATAATCAACCGTGAAGATTTTCTTTCTTAAGAGGGGATCCCATATTTTATATGCATAGACCTGAGAATGGTAGACCTGAGAAGTCCTGAGTTGCCAAGAATCCTGTTCTCCTCAGGGTCCTGAGCCACCATGAGTACTAGAGTAACCCATATCATCCCTCTCCTCCAGTCCCATCCCTTTCCCAGTGTACCGTAACATCCATCCAGTGTTCCACCTGCCATTGTAATGATAAAGGGAAATCTCATTACTATGTTCTCATCAAGCCTGGAGGACTTGAATTCTTTGTCCAGAAGAAGGAGGACAATCCCAGAAATCAGAGGATTTGCTCTGCTGGTGCCACCTAATGCTAGGTCCCCACACTTGGATTCATCCAGTGCATAGTCAGTTGGGAGAGAGGGAAGCAATCCAAGGTGATACCACCCAGTGTCTAATCCAGTGGTTCTCAACCTTTTTAATGCCGCAACCCCAACTGGTCGTAAGTCGAGGACTAAACCGGTCGTAAGTCGAGGACTAAACCGGTCGTAAGTCAAGGACTACCCAACCGGTCGTAAGTCGAGGACTTTCCCTGCCTGGGAGCGCCGCACATGCGTGGTTCCGCCCCCTGCGCCGGCCGAGGCGTAGCTGGCAAGCGGCAGAGACAGAGCAGGCCGACCACCAGCTGGCCCAGCCCAAGGGAGGTAAGGCACCCGCCGGAAAAGGGGGAAAAAATGGCGGACAAAAAAAATGGCGGACAGCCTTGCTTGGCGACCCCCGTGAAATGGTCGATCGACCCCAAATGGGGTCCCGACCCACAGGTTGAGAACCACTGGTCTAATCCTTTGGAAGGTTACTGTATGCAGAAATGCTTGCAGCCAGTACTACTTGCCACCTCCTCTTTCCCCACTGCTTCTGGAAGCTTCTCTGACTCCTGGATTGGCTCAGCCTAGGAAAGCTTTTCTGGTTCCAGGTCTCTCAAGCTTTGATCCTGGCTACCGCAGGGCTCCTTAGCTGCAGGTTATCTTTGGTGCGCTGATCATCCAAGCTTTGATTGGCAGCATTTCTCTCTATCCTAGCATTAGAATGTATGCAGCTCTCACTGTCTCTTACTCTTAGTATGTTGTGTCCTATTTTATTTCATGTTCTTTGGTTCTGAACCCCCCAAAAAAGAAAAAGGCACTATGATTCCCCTGAAGACAAAGAAAAATCTAAAACAAAGAAGAAGTGGGTGAGGAAACGTCTTAAGCCTTGCTTTGTAGCTAGAAAAGATGATGTTAGTCTTTTCACAGCTCTTTCCTTTGTGATGGGCAAGCATTGCTTCGTATGGGGCAATACCCATTTTTTTTAATGATAAAATGAAAAAAAAAGAACCAAGCCACTAGTTGGAACACAGTTTCTTTTTTCTGAGTTCCATTCTTGAGTGACTTTTTTCTTTTGTCTCAGTGGGAAGCATTTTTAAAATCCAGAAAAAGCATTCTTCCTTCACATTAGGGACATATTGATTTAATGATCCCACTAATCCATCATGTGTGCACAATGTAAGATTCATTTTTCTATCCTATTTCTATGTGTGCCTTGCAGATCTGAAACCCTTCGACCATGTTTGTTCTTGGACCCCTGTTGCTTCTTGTTTTGCACAGCGAAGCCTTCAGCACCAGTATTCCTGATGAAACCATTGCAGAATTTTCGGTGAATGTTTACAGTCAGCTGCGAGCTACAGGAGAAGATGAAAATATTATTTTCTCCCCACTGGGAATAGCAATAACGATGGGGATGGTGGAACTCGGTGCTCACGGTTCCACCCTGAAAGAAATTCAGCACTCCATGGGATACGAAGGTTTGAAAAATGGTAACATGCTTCAATAATACTTTTCAAGTCAATTAAAAAACAAGTCTGGGTTCTTAATGTTCTTAATGATGCAGCTAATAGAAGACTCAATATTTAGCTCAGGGTTGAACTATGGAATTCTTGGTGCTCTTTGAATTTGATGAGGTTTCATTACCCAACTAGTAATATCATCTGTTCACTGATGATATTATCTACCACTCTCTTTTCACGACTTTGTAATTCCTTAATTTTGGGTAGAGTCAGGGCAACTGGATGGAGCTGAGCGTTTACTGGGCGGATGCCCTTCCTGACACCACATGGAGTTTGCAGCATATATTTGTGCCCTAGGAGAGAAACGTCTGCCGCTACCTAGGATTGAATTTTCAATCTTTCGAATGGGAGGCAAGTGTCTTTGGCACTAGGGCACACCACACCGCTCTTTTGATGATATACTGTATACTGATGATATTACCTACTAGGGCAGGGGTCCACAACCTGTGGACTGTGGCCCACTACTGGGCACATCCTATTGGCCACCAGGCCGCATGAGTGGCTGGCTGGTGCCCGTGTGTGTGTATGCATGCGCATAGCCCCACTCACATGAGCATCACAGGCATTAACAGCTCCACTCACGCGAGTGCTCATGGCCCCACTTACGCAAGCAATGGGTGCTTGTGCATGCACATGTACGCATGCATTCACACCCACACCCCCAAAACCATCCCTTCTTTCCCCCTTCCCACCACTCCAGGCCGACAACCCTGAAAGGTTGGGGAACTCTATACTAGGGTAATGAAATATACTGTATGCAAGTAAACAGTTAAGCTCAGAAAGCACCAAGGACTCCATATATGATGCTTCTGTAGAATGAAATCTCTTTGTACTTAATCTGTTTGTCAGTTATATCTTTAATGGGCAACTGCTCGGTTTTCTTCATAATTATTAGCAAGATTCTGAGCAGGAGTGATGATCTGTTGCTTTAGGTGAATCTTCATATTGCTCGAAATGTGATCTTTGAATAGGAAGACAAGACCCTAATAAAGAGGTCCCCAACTTATGGTCCACGGCTCTTGGCCAGTGGGCCATGGAAGAGCTGGCCATCCACTTGTGCTAGCGCCCACAGCCGCATTTGCACATGTGCATAGGCGCAAATGGGGATGTTAGCATGGGGCAGGTGTTCGCAGCCTGTTTGCTCATGCGCTTCTAGCCTGGGTGATTTGCGCGGCCCATTTGCACATGCGCAAATGGGCCACTAGCTGCTGTGGGGTGCACATCCGTTTACGCATGCACATGGTGCCAGCGCATGCAAGCGCGAACAGGGCTGCTACTGCCGCACCAATGTGCGTGGCCCTGTGTGTGCATGCGCGCCCGTGCGCTCCAATTTTGAAGCTGCTCTCCTTCCCTCCGGTCCTCGAGCCCGGAAAGGTTGGAGACTTCTACCCTAATATTAAAAGGGAAAATGACATTTAGCGTATGTTCTGAGAGTGTCTGTTGTTTGACTGTGTAGCATTTCTTGGCACAAACATCACATTTATAGAGAAACATTCTGCAAGGATAACTCACTTCTATTCCTGTGAGGAAAAGTAAGCACCTCTGTCCTTTTATTTATACTCAGGTGAGTGCCCTTGCTTCTTTCATGCACCTTAAGTTTGAATGACTAACTCTTAAGACCTGAAGGAATTAATTGAAAGTCAAGAAGTATTTCTTTCAGCTTTCCTGACAAGAAAGTAATTTGATTTGGGCTAGGGGGATTGTGTGATCACTTTTTGCTCAATTTGAGGAAGTCAGAGTTCAATTTTAGGAAGTTGGGGTTCAATTTGATTCCTCCAAATTTTGGTCCATGTACACTGATTAAAGATGCACCAGTCATAGGCTACCACGAAACCTCTTGTACACTCCTTGTACACTTAGGGCTAATTAAAGATGCACCAGGAGTGGGTCATAGGCAACTATGAACCTCCTTTCTGCATCTCTAAAATGCACAGTTTCTGGCCATTTTAAGATAGAAAGCAGATGAAAACAGTTTCATATCACAGATGTGTTATGTGGCCCTGATAAACTCTTGGTTGTCAGCATCCCAAAGATGTTATCTGCTGTCCTTGTTCCATGGTGACCCCAGCCATTGTGCATTTCAAACTAAATAGCCAATATCCAGGATCCAAATCTTGGATTTGAAGAAGGAAGGAGTTGAGAGTTGAGAAGACTGATTGCATGAAAAACAAACCCTAATATTGTCCTCTAAACACAACCCAATCTAATAACATTCAGTTTCCATGAATGTTTGCCTACTGAAAATTACATAGATCTCTGTACTGGTTTATATCACCTGGAATTTGTATTGGAGGAAAGGTGAATGAAAGACAAATTAAAAGAACTCTGGCAACGGGAAGGTGACATGGGACATTTGATATCACCATCTTGTCTGCTTGAAAGCAAAGAATATTAATAATCAGGATGTTGGCACAAGAACTGTAATCTGGAGTGCCATTTTCAGATTAGGCAAGGTCCAGAATGTATCCTGTGTGGAATTACATACTGTAAGCCTTAGAAAACATAAGCTCACTTATGGTGGAGAACTTGAGTCTTTGGTCTATCCTACAACTGAGTGGTAGAAACAGCATTCAGTTTTAAAGGTCTTGGAAAAGAAGGAGAAAAATCATGGTGTACCTAATAACCACTTCCTGGCAATACAACCAAAGAAGTCCATACTGAAATGGAGTTTTGTCTGTAAAGCTCTTTGGAGCTTTTGTCTTCCTTGTTTCTTCTCATTTTTCTCAAAGAAAGGTTAATTATATGAAGTATTTCTTAGTAACTGACTTCACTGAAATATCAATGATCATTAATCCTTTTTCCCTAGGAAGGCAGTGAGATATGTTAAGCTCTCAATGTATTTGCCAGTTCTGTCAGACCAATTTTAATCTCTTTCTCTAATTTCAGGTGAAGAATTTGCCTTCCTAAAAGATCTTTCTGACATGGCTGCTACTGAGGATAGCCATTACGTGATGAAGCTTGCCAATTCCCTTTATGTGCAAAATGGATATCATGTTAGCGATAAATTTTTGCAGCTGCTGAAAAAATACTTTAAAGCTGACGTTGAAGCTGTGGATTTCAGTCAAAATATAGCTGTTGCGGGCTACATCAATAAATGGGTGGCGAACCATACCAACAGTAGGTTCCTAATTATTTCCCAATTCTCAATGTCGGGGATTGTCATTGTTTGCCATTTACTCACAGACACACAGTTAAATTCCACGTTTTGAGGATCCTTTTGATTTGATGTTCTTTAATTTCAATTTGTTTTGGTTCCATATGATCAGTCATTGTGGAGAAACTTAAAATTGTTCATTTTAGAAATGTTCTTCTGCAGTCAAACTTATTTCACTCAATTATAATTTATATTTATATATATACAGTGTATATGCATATATGCTGATGTTGATCCATCTTGTTTTCGATCTCTTTTGTGGATGCTTTTTATCAAGTGGGATCCACTCTATGACTGCCTTGGTCCACCTGCCATCAGTTCTTCTTGCTAGTGACCAGCCCGTTTCCATTTCAGTTCTTCTACTCTTGTCTTGTAATGCCAAGCATGTATATTTCCATGGCTCTTTGTGCCACTCGTAATTTTTGTCTCAATTGTGAGGTTAGTGTCCATGTTTCACCGGCATATGTTAGAGCAGGTAGCACACACTGATCGAAAGCTTTTCAGATATAAGGGAAGGTTGTTCTTGAATATTATGCTTAGCTTGCCAAATGCCTCTTAACCACATTTAACACACAGTTCAATTTCCTTTATTGCATCACCTTCAGTTGAGATCTGTTGGCCAAGGTATCTGTGGTGGTCTAATTCTTCTCCAGATATAAAATTGAAATGTTTGGAGTAAACCTATATGTGTTTGCATGTATGTGTTGGAGTGTGTGTGTGTGTGTGTACTTGTGTGTGTACACACACACACAAGTGTGTATATATATATATATATATATATATATATATATATATATATATATATATTCAGATTTCTTTTTGCTGACAAAGAGTTAAAGATTTAAGTGGGAGACTAGTATAGCTATTTCGGACTCATTAGTCCTCATCAGCTAGCCACACCCTTTATGGGATTCGAACCTGGGCAGCCTACATGCTAGGCAGTTGTATTAACCACCAGGCCACCGGCTCTCCTCCCCTCTTTGTCAGCCGAGTCAAGGGAGTATATACAGAAAATTTTTCAGACAGGCCGGTCTGATTGATTACACCTTGGCATTTTGACTGCTATACTGCAGTTCTACTTTTTTATAATCTTTAACTCTTTGTCAGCAAAAAGAAATCTGAATTTGTAATGTATCGCAGTTGCGACTTGAGCCTGCTTAATGCCCCTAGTTGGGGGGCTGCAAGGCAAAAAAGATTATAAAAAGTACATGTATATGTATATGTATATGTGCGTGCAGGCATACACACACACACACAAGTATATATACACACACATACTGTACATACACACACCAACACATACGCAAACACACATAGAGTTACTCCAAATAATTTATTTTTGTAAAATCCAGGGTTTGGGGCTCAATATGAAAAAAACATTGGAACATGAACACAGTCTCCAGGGCACCGGTGGCTTCTCTTCCTGTAATGAAAGGATTGGCACTCTGCTTGAAATGAAAATCTTCCCATATGCACAAATATGAATCCTGTGAAATCTGATATAGTTATCTAATTCACTGCTGTCCGTGCAGAATTCCAAACTCAGAATTATTACACCAAAAAGCACGCAACCATTCCCTTTGGAAACCCTGGATCACAGAAAATGCATTCTGATTGGAATGATTTATTTCCGAATATATGCAGGGCAGCTGCTACGTTGGGCTAACAAGCCTCTCAAGGCACTAACACATGCAAGATGTCTCTTTGTCCTCCTTGAACAAATGTTGGCAGATTTGATGCTAAGATGCACATACTCTTTATTAGTACTTTACCAACTTTAAAGCCTAGAAAACATTGCCAAGCCATTGATGAAACTTTAAGACAATATTATTGAAAGATTGTTCAGTGGAACAATGCCATTAAGATGAGATGGCAAGAGGTCTGTGGAAAAATGCATGGTTTACATGCACAAGATTTCACATTTAGTTCCCAGCATTACAAAAATTCCTGAATTCATGGAAAATTACTACCTCTCTGGCTTAATAGACCAATGGTATGACTCTACATATCCCATTATTTATAATCATTAGAATGCATTTTATTGCCTATAATAATATTATAGCCAATGATACACTACCAGAAAGAGCACAAATATGGGTTTTAGAAGTCACATAATTAGTGCAAATAGTATTTAACCTAGTAAATGAATTGTAGAATAGTTTGCATAAGTAGAATCAGACCTTAGCTTTGACATCATCTTAAGAATAATCAAGTTCAAGTTTCTGCAAGTGAAACAAGCTTTGCACTTTTAAAATAAGCCCTTTTTATATATAGCTCAGTGGCCTGTTCAGAAATAATTGGTATCTCTTCGAAAATGAAACATGGGCTGATGTTTAAAATATAGGTATTTCTACGGTATACTCCCCCCCCCCCGTTTCAAATTCTGCATTTTGGTACACGTCTAAAATATTTTAGTAAAAGGTAGATAAACCAGTAAGTACTAGCAGGGGTAGGTAACCTTGGCTCTTTTATGACTCGTAGACTTCAACTCCCAGAATTCCTGGCCTTAGTAAAAGGTAGATAAACCCGTAAATACTAGCAGGGGTAGGCAACCTTGGCTCTT
>NW_015387659.1:354533-373208 GCF_001527695.2 Protobothrops mucrosquamatus
CTTCCGCACTATTAAAGTTTGCTAAGATTATGGGATGTGAGGTGATCCTGAACACTTTTTAAATTAAGTTTATCGTGGTTATTAGGTCCAGAGATACGAAGCAATTCCTATCTCACTAGCAGCAAACTATATGATTTTGTTTAGCCATATATAAAATGTGATACAGTGAGAAAATAATAACTGTATCAGCAGCCAGGTTAGAATAGACAGTCTCTACAGTCTCCTTGACTTAAGAACAGTCAAAGTTAGAACAGAGCCCCCCCCCCCAAGGTTCCTGTCAACGCTGCTAGCATCGGATGTTTTGCATTGACAACAGATGGAAATGTAGCCATCTTTTTCCCTTTCGCTTTTAGAGTTAGATGATGCTGGGAGGGTGGGGGGGATGTGAATGAGAGTCCAGCTAGACATAAACACTAAACTTAGCATGAGAATCAAGGTTATTGAGTCCAGAGCTGATAAGGAACTGGTGGGCTGGAGAGCTAGAGAGGAAGCCCACTGCTTCAAGCTAATTGGGGAATGTGATTTATGACTGTTAATTGGAGGAGGGAATTGTGCTTTGATACTATGTACCCAGGGGAGGGGAATTCAGTTTTTGGCTTCGATTATGTAGTGCCGATATTATGCTACTCAAATAAAAGATTCTTTAAGGTAAACAATGCCTCGAAGTTCTTTTGGAGAGTTTCATCTGTTAGAACCATGACAGCTACTTAACAATCCAGTTTTGATTGCCCCCCCTCCCCACATGGCCTTGTTACCACTTTTTGGGCTTTTGGCAACTGGCCCACATTTGCGACAATTGCAGTGCCCCCCTCAGTTAAGGGACCATGATTTACAGTGTTTTCCTAGAAACTGGCATTTGCTCTCAGTTTCCGGCAAAACTCAGCCCATAGCAAACAATGGGTTTGCTGAACAACTGTTGCTTTCATTTAATCACCTCTGTGGAAAAAGATCAAGTTAGGCCTGGTCACAGGGTGACCTGTTTTATGACTATCACAACTTAATGATTGTAATAGCTAAACTCAATTACAGTCATAACATGATGCCTACCTGTATAATGTAACTTCTGGCCATGTAGTCAGTATGCTCATTCTCTTAAGAAAGTTCCTCCCTGTGAGTTCCATTTCATAGTAAACTACTGTATTCCTATGAGGTTTTGAGAGGTTCTTGGTGCTCTCTGAGCTTGGTTGTAATAATAATAATAATAATAATGATAAAGTTGGAAGGGACCTTGGAGGTCATCTAGTCCAACCCCCTGCTCAGGCAGGTAACCCTATACCATTTCGGACAAATGGCTGTCCAGTCTCTTCTTAAAAACTTCCAATGTTGGAGCATTCACCGCTTCTGGAGGCAGGTTGTTCCACTGGTTAATTGTTCTGTCAGGAAGTTTCTCCTTAGTTCTAGGTTGCTTCTCTCCTTGATTAGTTTCCACCCGTTGCTCCTTGTCCTGCCTTCAGGCGCTTTGGAGAATAGCTTGACTCCCTCTTCTTTGTGGCAGCCCCTGAGATATTGGAACACTGCTATCATGTCCCCCCTCGTCCTTCTCTTCGTTAAACTAGACATACCCAATTCCAGAAACCGTTCCTTATATGTTTTAGCCTCCAGTCCCCTAATCATCTTTGTTGCTCTTCTCTGTACTCTTTCTAGAGTCTCAACATCTTTTTTACATCGTGGTGACCAAAACTGGATGAAGTATTCCAAGTGTGGCCTTACTAAGGCATTGTAAAGTGGTATTAATACTTCACATGATCTTGATTCTATCCCTCTGTTAATGCAGCCTAGCACTGTGTTGGCTTTTTTGGCAGCTGCAGCACACTGCTAGCTCATATTTAAGTGATTGTCCACTAAGACTCCGAGATCCCTCTCACAGTTACTACTATTGAGCAAGGTACCCCCTATACTATTTATTTATTTAATTACATTTATATCCCGCCCTTCTCCTTGCGGACTCAGGGCGGCTAACAATTGGATAAAATACAAACATATAATACACCTATTAAAAGTGATTAAAAAGAAATATTTAAACTAATCTGATTAAAAGTAATTAAAACCCCTTTAAAATCCCTTAGGCCAGTCCCGCAAGCTGGGGGACTGGCCTAATACTATACCTGTGCATTTGGTTTTTCTTGCCTAAATGTAGAACCTTACTTTTTTCACTATTAAATTTCATTTTGTTAGATAGTGCCCAGTTTTCTTGCAGATGTTTCATTACCTAAACTAGGTAACATCATTAGTGCTAAACCCCTCATTTCAACTCTGAGCTACAAATATTCTCCTCTATTGGTGTGAGATTTTTGTAGGCAGGTGCTTATACTTATGCTTCTATATTTCATATGCAGTTGTGTTGACAATACAGGAAATTTTCTCTTAGTGGTGAAAGAGTGGATTTGAAGCTTTTGAAACCCCCTATCTCATCTCCTTTGATGCAAAGCAGGAAGAGGAGTTATGAGCAGGAAATCTAGGAGTTTCCGAGCTGGCAGATTTGTTCTGCAAAAATCCTGACAACTGCTAGAGAGCCAAAAAAAAAAATGACAAAAAAAATATCTTTTTGCGAACCCTACCTATGGAGTTGTAAAGCTGTAAATAACTATACAATTCTTAAATTTGTGCTCTGATACATCTACAGATGCGCGCGCTCATGAGAATTGGAAGAAGTAACGGGAAAGTTACTCCATACTCTGCTTTTCTTAATATTGTGAAGAGACCCTAGAGACAAAAACACATGGCTTTCAAAGGCCATGTCTTTCTCTTTCAAATATAGAACTGCCTGTTGTTATCCTGCACCCTGCATTCGTTAATCTTTCCCCACAGAACAGCAACTTCACAGGAGAAAAACTCAATGCAACAGTGTCTTCTGAGCAAAAGGGACTTAGAGATCCAGTCTACTGTCACAGCTTGATGGGAGTCAAGTGCAAAAAGAAATGACCAAACAAGCTAACAATCAGGTCCTGGACTGATGGACAAAGCTCCAAAGGCAGATCTCAAAGGCTCTTGACAGTTTCCTCCACTGAATTACTAAACAGACTTTTTTTCCTAGAAGCAATGCTCAGAATGAGAAGCGGCATTCGTTTGTAAGGCCAGCAGGAACCTTTTAGATTGTCTTGTCTCACCCAATTCCTTTTGGGTTCACTGTTGATCATTGGGAAAGGAATACAGGAAGGTTACAAAGTCTATCCCATGTTCCAGCTATCAGTTATCCTAGCAGTGGCAAGTTAATCCGCTTTGTATCCATTGACACTTTGCTTCTCCAGAGCTGCAGTTAGATTTAGTTGATTAAGTTAGCAAAACTTTATAATACTGTTTTCATGTCAGTGTTTTGGGACAGAAAGCCAGTGTAGTGTAGCGACTGATTGAGTATTCAATCAGTATTGAATCCATATGGGTACTGAGTATTCAGTCATGGATATACAAATTCATATCTATAGGAGGGAGGGAGGGAGGGAGGAAGCAAGGAAGCAAGGAAGCAAGGAAGGAAGGAAGGAAGGAAGGAAGGAAGGAAGGAAGCAAGGAAGGAAGGGTAATAGCCAATCACTACCTCAACCCAATCAATTTCACAAAGATATGGCTGAATGGTTAAAACTGGAAGATGCAGTACAGATGCCTGTCATTTGAGCTCTGGAGGAAAAGTGATATAAATTTAGAATGAATTAATCATACTTAAATGGTGTAGGTTGCTTGTGTTTAAAACTTTTGGTGACTTCTTTGCCCAAGTAGTAGTTTAAAGTGGGCATAAAATATTTTATTTAGAAATTATTTTAATTGCTTGCTTGCTTGCTCATTTTCATTGAGCAAGTTGGTGAAGTTTTGATTTTAAATGCTCATTTAGATCTACTGATTGATGTTCTTCTTCTCTCTTTTCATCTGACAGATATGATCAAAGATTTTGTCTCAGCAAGGGATTTCAGTGCTCTCACTCACCTGGCTATTGTCAATGCAATCTACTTTAAGGGAAACTGGAAGTCTCAGTTCAGACCGGAGAACACGAGGACCTTCTCCTTTACGAAGGATGATGAAAGTGAAGTACAAATTCCCATGATGTATCAGCAAGGAGAATTTTATTATGGTAAGGAACAAAAATGTTCATTTTCTTTCTACCCTTCTTATTGCAAACTAGATCTTTCTTTATAAAGTCTATACAGCATCTTTTGCTTCTTCAGTCCTGGTGTCAAATCACACAGTCTGTCAATAGTATCTTAAACAATGTCTGTTGTTATAATGCCCCAAAGAAACTTCCATGAAGTTCAGTAGTTGCTGGCTCTGATATCTGTTTTATTTATGGATTATAATACAGGTAGTCCTTAACTTATGACCATAATTGAGCCCAGAATTATGATTGTCATAAAGGGTGTTAAGCATTGTAACTTGATTTTCACCTTTCCTGCAAAACAAACGTAACTTTCCATTTTAATCCTTCCCTTACAATTTGATAGTACAGTGATATCTTGGTAATCATCATTAATTGGTTCCGGCAGATGCAATTAATACCAAACAGATTTTTCTCATAAGGAATAATGTAGTGAATCACAAGGCAGTGGACTCCGACATGTTCTAGCTTGTGTGTTGTGTACCAAACAAATGATGAGTACCGGCACAAAATTTTCACATCAAAAAGGCATTAGATACTAAATTCGATGAGTTTCAAAGCAGTTGAGTTACTAAGGTACCACTGTATATGAATACTGAGTTTTACCCTGAAAGATTGATAGCAATTATGTCAATTTTTTCATGTTTATGAAGCCTCAAAACCCTACAAAAATATTGCTTATTGCAAGTAGACTGTGTGATATTCAATGTCTGTTGGAGCTGAAATCTTTGTGGTGAAGAAGAATTCCCTATTTCCTGCACCCTTTTGCATCAATCATGTTATACCCTTTTTCCTTGTAAAATTCTAATGCTTTGGCTATTACTCCTTGTTTCAGACAGGGGAAAAACAAATTAAAATATTGTTGAATATTTCACAGCTGCAAAGGGCATGTTCTTTTTCCTTGTTTGGAATAGGCTTGACAGTTGAGAGGTAGCTCCAAATTCACATTTGATGATATACCATATGTTCCCACATACTGTATACAGCCCTAAATTAATAACTGGTTAACGAGGTTCTTGACTGTCCAGTGACTCCTTTCCAATTCAGCCTTGTAGATTATTCACATTATTTTGGATGTCTGTTTATAATCCAGCCAATGTATAGCAATAATTCCAAGTAGCCTCTCATCCTGGATTAGCAAGGGCCAAATATGTTTGGTTTCAGAAATGGGCTTCTATTTTTCATCTACTGTACATATCATTTTAAAATTCAAATGCTTTGAGACACAAAAGGAAACATTTTAGCTGGATTTAGACATGAAATGTTTTTCTTCATTATCTGAAGCCAAACTTGTTATAAACTGGTTGACTTGTTATGATTTGAAACAGCCATTTGAAGGCAATTAGCAAACCATTGTTTGCATTAAGTGTTACTTTACTAATGCCTGAATGTTTAGATTATGGGGATCAACTCACAAAGTTATAAAGTTCAGTTTATAGAGAAACAAAAATTGGCAAAAAAACCCCACAACATAATTTCTTTCCTGTGCATTTGAAACATCAAACCACATTGCACATTCATGATTTGGGATTCAGTTTGGATCCAGCTTTCATGTTTAAACATGTGTCAGGCCCCAAACCAAGAATGACATGTGGCAATTCTTCCAAGTTAGATCTTTATTGTTTAACACCTATAGACAAAATCTTGCCAGGGAGTATGCCACTATCTGCATCTACATACACTTTGTAAACTGTTAGTGAGGGCTATCTTCACCTTCTTTCTCCCACACAAAATATCTGGAGATGCTGGGAATCATTGCACAGAGAGTGAAGATCCATGAAGCCTTATCTACTGCAGTTGTTCCCAGGGGAAGGCAAGCAGCCTGCGGAGATTCCTGTAACATAGATAGACAATAAATTTGCTTACTCTAGCTGTTTACAGGTGCATTCTGATTGAATGCACCCCCTCTCTCCTGGGAATTCACCTCCTTACTGCATTCCATGACATCTATAATGATAAGCTATGCATGCCCAAAGCACAAACCAACTAAAAAGTGACAATGCCCTATTTTATCTTTTTTTTTACCAAAAAAATAATAACAATGGAGGAATATTCTCCACCTGGATGAAAGAATCCAACTCTTTTGGTTTGTTTGTTTTTTAGGGGAATTCAGTGATGGATCCAATGAAGCAGGAGGCATTTATCAAGTCTTGGAAATACCGTATGAGGGAGATGAGTTCAGCATGATGATTGTTCTCTCCAGGCAGGAAGTACCCCTAGCCACACTGGAGCCTTTGGTCAAAGCCCAGCTGATTGAGGAATGGGCAACCTCTATGAAGAAACAGAAGGTTGAGGTGTATCTTCCAAGGTGGGAATCCATTTCTTCTTCTGAAAAACCAGTTAGTTTGGACTACTAGGGAGGGAGTTAAAGAATGAAGGCAGAGAAAAAGAGAATGAGAAATATTTGATCCATTAAGGCATGGGTGTCAAACTCACCGCGTCATGTGATGTGTTGTGACGTATCGCGACTTTTTTTGCATTGGCGGAGCTGGGGTGGGCGCGGCCTCAGCATGGGCTGGCAACTTGACACCCCTGCATTAAGAGAACACTTGTTTGAAAGGCAAAAGTTAGAGTAGATATTTAGAGTTATATAGAGTGAGGTGACGGTGTAAAGTTGATGCTTTTATCATACATGTCACAAGGGACAAGATTTACTGTGTTTCCTAGAATTCAGTGATAGATCCAGTGAATTAGATGAATTGGAGAAGAGTATGTGAGAGAATCTTTTGTTAAACCTGTTTCAAGTCTTATTATGCAGTTTGGTGACTTTTCAGCCATTAAAAGGAAAGACCGTAAGCTTCTGATGTTCCAGTGTGCTCAGTATTTATTATTCTGAGATACAGTAGTTCTGCAGCCTTTGTAAGATAAGCAGAAAGATTTAACTCAGTTCCTCATGTGTAAAATGGAAATGTTATTCAGTGGAGAGTAGATGTGAGGATTTATGAGATATTTGGGCAATATTTATTTGATTTAACTAATGTTTATGTCCTTCTTTTCTACTAAAAAGTACTTGAAGGAGCTAATAAAAATAATGAGCGCATGAGTAAAGCAACTTAACAGTTTGTATGTAAAAACTCAGTAGACAAGAAACACATTAATGAAATGTGTTCACAAAATGGAAGACATTCTTTAGCTAAAGATTTCATTAATCATTTTTTCCATCTCCTTTGCTGATCTCCCCAACTGTTTTTCATAGCTGAGATGGAATCTGACAGGGATCTGCAAGACTGCCTGGTGAAAGCTTTCAAGTTCTCTGTCCTTTGATTTTGATAGGGTGGAAACAATAGAGTTAAAAATAAGAGGCTTAACATAATAGTCTATCACAGTTTGTTTTCAAAAGTGCATGGTTTGAGAAAGTCTTATACAATTCAAAAAGAATGATGCAAAGAGATGATAAGACTTCTGTTTGTTTAAATGCGGATGGCGGGGTGGATCAACTTAAGACTCACATCCCTACTGTACACCAGGCTGGATGGTCCCTTGACTCTTTAAAGGAATTTGAGGTTCATGTAAAGAAAAGAAGGAGCTTTGCTTTAGGCTTTTTTTGAAAGTAAGCTGTTGAAGACAGCTTTACATCCACATGGAACCCATCTTCTCTTCTGTAGTCAGAGTTGTCCTAATATATGTTGCCCTTGCTTTTCAGTTTCCTCTGCAGAATATTTTGAGGCTGGATATGAGAAAATGCCTTTACTTAAAGGCATTCAGATGTTCTTGCTTTCCCCAACCAAAAACTAGCTTATATCTCCTCAGTGTTCTCTTTTTTTCTCATTTTCCTCCATGAATAACATTTTAAGATGCCTTTCTCCTAACCCTGTGTCTAATTGGCAACCTCTGTTTCTATGCTGACATGGCTGGCAATTCTGATAATGGACAACCTGACTTTAGAGAGACAGGTCTAAAATGTTACACTTGTTAATGCATTCTCCCATTCCATGTGTTTTTCTTTTCATTGCATCCAACTTTCTTTAAAGTGGTTATGTTCACTTGAACCTATGTTTTGCTAGAGCAGTGTTTTTTTTCAATCTCAGCATCTTTAAGGTGTGTGGACTTCAGTCCCCAGAGTTCCCCAGCCAATAAGTTAGCTAGGGAATTCTGGGAGTTGAAGTCCACACATAAGTTAAGGATAGGAAACACAGTGCTAGAGAGATTAGAGAGCCTATGCTTTTTAAAAATTATTGACAATGTGTAAGGGAGTAAGTGGTGCTCTATGCTGATTTTATTTTTCTGTATATCTGCTAAGTTGCTTAGTTTCATTTTAAGGCTTAATGCCACTTTGGGAAAACCTATTAAAGCTGCAAATGAGAAATGGGCCCAATAACAGAATACCATAGTTGGAAAGAGGTCTTCTAATCCAACCCTATGCCATTTCAGACAAATGGTTGTCCAATCTCTTGTTAAAAACCTCCAGTGATGGAGCACCCACAACTTCTGAAGGCAAGCCTTACACATTCTGCTATCTTTGTATGTATATTTCACTATCTTTGGAATATACAAAGTATGCTGTCAGATAACTTTAATTTTCTCCATTATGAGCCATCCTAATGAAACCTTGCTTGAAAAAGCATTGCATTTTAAAGTTATTGAATGCTAACATGTTTCATTTAAATTCTAATTAGAATGCCTTCTTGCTTCTAATTTATCAAGTTTTTGAAACAGTGCATATCTCTTCAAAATAAACACCCTCCTGTTGAATACTCCCTGGTTACACAGTATGCTTGAGTTAATGGTGCTTAAGAGGCAAGGATATTTGTATGAAAATTCATTCAGATGGTTGTTTCAGTTGGTTGCCAACATGTGTGGCTTTATTCTGTTTTTCTGGGCTACAAAGCCTTTAGGTCAGTGTTTCTCAACCTTGACAATTTTAAGGCATGTGGACTTCAACTCCCAGAATTCCACAGCCAGCAATGCTGGATGTGGAATTCTGGGAGTTGAAGTCCACGTGCCTTAAAATTGTCAAGGTTGAGAAACACTGCTTTAGGTTCAAAGGAAGAAATCTGATTTGGAACATGTTTAGGCCCAGATGTAGCATCAGCCATGGAAGTTTCTTAAAGCAGCTGTATCTTTTTCCTAGGCCCAAACATATGCCCTTTGCACCTGTACTTCAAATCTGATTTCTCTCTTCTAATCCAAAATGTTGCACAGTCTATCTGAACCAATCTGACCTGTTTTGTCCTTATCACTGCATTAAAGGAGAATCACAAGATTTCCAAATAATGACTTTTTTTAGCATGTATTATTTGGGGTAAGAACAAGTAAGTTTTGTACTATTATATGACAAATAGCCCTCTTTTCCTCCACTTAAATTCTTCTGTGGGATTCAAATATATTTGAAATTCTTCTGTGGGATTCAAATATATTTGGAAAACTGAGAAATGTTTACTACTTACCTGTCTCTACTGTTTGTACAATAGCACACAAACATTACAGTATGCTCCTTTTATTTAGGGTGCTTCATTATATTCCCTCTTTATTGGCATTTTTCTGTCTCCCACCTGGGAAGATGTGAACAGTGAGCATTCTCATTAGGCTATTTTTCCATTAACAATTTTCCTTGGGTTTATTCTCTAAATATTTTTCAACCTCTACAAACATTTGTCAGTGCTGTGCTATGCCCTTATGTTGAGCTTTCCATAGCATTTGCTACTGTGGCATAAATGATTATCTTTTGGAATTGTTTCAGTAATCCATATGATTCAAAAATATAATCTAGTTTTAACCTCTGAAACCCTGAAATCAGATTGCATGGCTATACTTAGCACCACAGAAAATAAGTTTGTTGGGAGTAGATTTTTACCCATATTCTATTTATGTTTCATTTCTCCCTCACTCATTTCCCGTGCCAGCCACAGAGATGAAATGTTAAGAAAAGCCCACATTTATAGGATTTTAGGACTTTATCTCATCTTGGAAAAAGTAAAAGTTAATTAAACACACAGTAAGCAGGTATATAGATTTCAAAATTAATGTATCAAAAATTAAGACAAGAATATTTAACAAGATAAATGGAATGAACAATTGCAACTTAAGCATAAATGGTGAAAAAAATAGAGCAAGTACAAAATGTGGAATTTGTGTTCCTCGGTAGAATGCTTACTAAATATGAGGAAACGGATGAGATATTTTAAGACGAATAAATCCTGATAAAAGCTAATGCAAGAAGTAGATGAACGAAGCATGACTAGATAATTAATGAACACGGATTGAATACAACAATGAATGACCAGTACAAAAATAACTATACTGAGATAGTATGGTCACATAAAGTCACTGCTGTGAGAGGAGCGACGATATAAATCATTTAAATAAATGAAATAATTAAAAAAACATTGAATTGCAAAACAGATCTATGAAGGAAGAGCAAAGAGCAATTTTTATATAATTTATATTATAAATTATATTTATTTTTATTTTATTTATTAAATTTTATTTATTAAATATAAAATAAATTACAGATAGTCCTCAACGTACAAGCACAACTGAGCCCAAAATTTCCGTTGCTAAGCAAGATAGTTGTTAAGTGAGTTTTGCCCAGTTTTAAAACCTTTCTTGCCACAGTTGTTAAGTGAATCACTGCAGCTATTAAGTTACTAACTCAGTTGTTAAGTGAATCTGGCTTTCCCATTGACTTTGCTTATCAGAAGATCGCAAAAGGTGATCACATGACCCCGGGACACCGCAACCGTCTTAAGTTCATACCAGTTGCCAAGGGTCCGAATTTTGATCACATGACCATGGGGGTGCTGCAACGGTTGTTAAGTGTGAAAAATGGTCACAAGTCACTTTTTTTCAGTGCCATTGCAACTTTGAATGGTCACTAAATGAATGGTTGTAAGTCGAGGCGTACCTGTATATAAATTAAATTATTGGATGAAGTTACCGTAATGAAACCCTGGAAAAGAACTGAGACATTTAAGAACAAAAAGTGGCGCTTGAATCAATGTATGAGCGTAACAGAAATGAGCATGATCTGAAAGGACAGAAAAAATGTGGACAGGAGTAGCAAGCCTTGATGCAAACTAGATGTAGATTTCTTTTTCTCTTACTTCATGACTTTGAGGGGTTTTTTTTATTACTTCTTGTCTCCATTATGCAAATTTATTTACATAATATTGCTTGTCCTAAAAGGAATAACCTAACTGTTGCCTACATTTCGGTAGGGTTAAGTAGGAGGATAAAACTGTGTGTTTGAAATGCCTAGAAAATGCAGTGGCTTTGTAAGGATTTGCTTGACGGAAAGATTTGCAGCCCTTGTTACTGCTAACAAGGAAACGATCCCACATCTCTTTTGCAAATGCCAAGACAGCAGTAGAGGGAAAGGTTTCACGGAGAAACTTGGTTACTGTTCTTAGTTGGCATGCCTTTTATATTCTTCGGCTAAACTGTGTTTAGAAGATGGTTTTGCAAATTAGTTTCATGGTCTGTTTCCTTGCTATGCCAAAATAGATTTAAAATGTTGATTGCTTTGGCTCAGAAATAATGCTTCAAGAACAAAACCAAATATAATTTGAACAATTTGCGCTCTTTTATTGTTTTTTCACTTTGCTATTAAGACAAGCAAACTGCAGTTTCAGTTGGACACAGATAGTACTATAGACAGAAAATTTGAAATTTTGTGATTAACTCGGTTTGGCTTAGTCATTCAGCCCTTTTTACAAATGTAGAAGTTTTAAAAACACTTATTTTATAATTGAATGGCGTTTTTCAAAGGAATGAAAGTTTTAACTTTTTTTTTCTACTATTGGACCTGCAAGCCACAAATGACATTTCCCTAATTTCTCTCCTGTGGTTCTCTCTCCCTCTCCCTCTCTCTCTCTCTCTCTCTCTCTCTCTCTCACACACACACACACACACACACACAGAGAGAGAGAGAGAGAGAAACACACATACTTTTTAAAAATATACATAGAGAGATAACAAAATATTTACAAAATATTTATGGAGCCCATTGATAACATTCAGCAGACCTGCTTGCAAGTCCTCAGAGAAATTCAAGCTTGAGGCCTGTAATTAATCTCTGGAATTTAATAATTGGAGAACTGCACCCCAAGCTTATTACATTAGCTGCCTCTTTTGTCCCTATTATGAAAATAACACTGGTGAGAAATGGCATCAAGTTTATCTGTTCTCGTCTCTGCTTCGCTCATTAATATTTATGGAAAGCTTTAACAAAGTCTGGTAGGGAAAAAGAATTGCCTGGGTATAAAAACCAGCTCCCAATCTTATATCCTGCTGTAAGATTGCAGTCTACTCGGACCGATAGACAAATTCTTGAATGAGGAGAAGCATGCATGAAGAGAACCAATTCCTCAGTGAGGACAGTCATTAGGGCAGGGATGAACCACCAAGCTGTAGGAAGACTCCAAATTCTACTTTTTAGGTGATGGGATCTTTTCCATCCAGAATTGCTGCCAATCAGTGTTCGATTTTCTTGTGATTTTGAGACAGGGAGGCTACCCTGTTTTCTGCAGGGTAGCCTCCCAGATAGTTTAATTGGGTTAAAGGAAAAAACCCACCCACCCATTATAGGAAAATACAGGTTGTCCTTGACTTACAAAAACTGGAAACAGAATTTCTATTCCTAAGCAAGAGGTTAGTCACATCTGATTTTTACAATCTTTTTTGCCCTGGTTGTTAAGTGAATTACTGCAATTGTTAAGTGAATCCACAATCGTTAAGCGAATCCAGTTTTCCCATTGACTTTGTTTGTCGGAAGCCAGCTGGGTAAGTCACATGACCCTGGGATATTGCAACTGTCATAAATACATGCCAGTTGCCAAGCAGCCAAATTTTGATCAGGTGACTTTGGGGATGCTGTGACAGGTGTGAGGATCAGTCACTTTTTTCAGTGCCATTGTAACATCGAATGATTATTAAATGAATAGTTGTAAGTCGAGGACTACTTATGCAAATAATTCTGGGGCCACATACGAGTGTGGAATGGCTGGATCCCCACTGCCTACAGGTCTTTGCTTTTTCAAAATAGTGTTTATGTCCCACCTCCCAGCTACTCAAATGCCCTGGGTTCAAAAAATAGGGGTTTTTACACTTCCTCATACTACAGAACCAAGGTCCCTGAGTCAGAGGCAAAGCTCCAGTAATATAAAATTTGCTCAGTTTGTTCAATCCTTTCTATAAGTTGTCACCCAAACACATCTGTAGTGGACCGCACCAAAAATGTAACTCTAAATATTATTCCATCTGAATATTATTGTAGATACTGATCTGTAAGGTCACTATTGTGTAATGTGTTCTTTAAAAAGAATATCTGACAAAGTTCACTGACATTCCTGGTTTATTTTTGTTTTTTTCCTCCCTCAAGTTAAGTGGCAGAATCAACTTTTCAACCAGAAAATTGGAGGTGACAATAAGAAAGATTTCTACTTGGATCAAATAAATCTCCCGTATATTGTCTTTTCCTCCATGCTGTAACTGGCAGGCTCCAAGGACATGCCAGCCGGTGCCAAAAGTTATTATCTCTCTCCTGAGCACATAACAAAATCATAAACTGTCATAGAAATCTAAAATGCTTTGTTTTACTGTCATAGCAACTTAGCAAGTTTCACAGTTTCAGTTGTGCCTTGCAAACCAATAGAAGAGGAAATGAGATGGGACAAAACTGGACTTGGTTCAATATGAGTAGAAAACGGTTTATTTCTCAGGAGGCACCACTCAGTTCTGTGGATGAAGTATTGTCAAACTGCAGTGAAAGAATGTGGGCAACTAGAAAACAGTGTGTATAGGTTATCTTTGATTTACAACCACAATTGGGGTCAGAATTTCCATTGCTAAGCAAGACAATTGTTAAGCGAGTCGCACTTCATTTTATCAACTACTTTGCCACAGTTGTTAAGCGAATCACTGCAGTTAAGTGAATGATACAGTCATTAAGTGAATCTGGCTTCCTTCATTGACTTTGATTGTCAGAAGCCAAGTGGGAAGATCACCAATGGCGATCACGTGTCTGCAAGACGCTTCCACTGGGTAAATACACGCCAGTTGCCAAGCGTCTAAATTTTGATCACATGACTGAGGGAATGGCCATAAATGGAAGGACAGGTTGTAAGTCACATTTTTCAGTGCTGCTGTAACTTCAAATGGTTGATAAGCAAAATGGTTGTAGGTCAAGGATTACCTGCGTGCAATTTCCAGTCCCTGTTATGTTTCCCACAGAGTTCTGCTTCACAATTGCATTCCCAAAATTGCACAGCATGAGGGGCTTTTGTCCACTTTGTTTGTTGGGGTAATAAGCAAAATAGGTATGTAGGCTTTTAATGTATTTGCTCAAATCCTATAACATGCATGCACAGAACACCAAAGAAAAGGCCACTAATGACAGCCTTGTTGTGGATGGTGGTGTCAATTTTCGGCCCCGCTTAATCCTTTCCTATCAAGGGTTCTTTTGGGTAGTTGATGTAGAGCACGGGTGTAAAACTCTCCACGTCACAGGACGTGTTGCGACGTATCGCAACTCTTTTTGCATTGCAGGGAATGGGGTGGGCGCGGCCCTGATGAAACCGGGCCCTGATGTAGAGAGTAAAGAAGATGACCTCGATAGAAATATGCAAACTGTGTTGCCAAGGCAAAAAGGGGAAAAACATGTTGTGAGTTGAAAACATTCAAATAATGGTCTGAAGTAGCTCAAACAGACACTTCTCCAGTTGTCTGAAGTTATTATAAGAAGGGGAGGAGATATAACACAATTGGGCTTTCAACATTCTGTCCTAGGCAATCTCAATAAAAGTGGTGTTAACCTTCCTGGGGAGTTGATTTCTTAGTCTGGTCTACCTAGTACGGCTGAGAGTTACAGGGTTTCCATACATTTATTTGTCCATGTAATCCCCTTCGTTTATCTAAAGGCAACAACGAATGCAAACATATATTAGAATAACATATTAGCTAGTAATAACATTACAATTATAGGAATAGGATGGCATGCCTCAAGTGTACTTCTACCAGTGTGCTATTGTGAGCAAATTTAGAATGGGGAAAACAGACTAGCTGAAATCAGGATTCCTAAAGCAGAAATGAGCCTGTAGTTCCTCAAATCCTGCTGAAATGCAAAATTCATCCCTCTTAAATATTTTGTGCTGCTGGGGGACTAGAAGGAAGTGTTCTCCTATACCAGGGGTCTGCAACCTTGACAACTTTAAGACTTGTGGACGTCAGCTGGCTGAGGAATTCTGGGAGCTGAAGTCCACAAATCTTAAAGTTGTCAAGGTTGCAGATCCCTGTCCTATACCATGAGTTTAGGACTGAGATACATTATGTCCTCGCCAGCTTCCTTTGAAAGGCTATACAACAGGGGTCTCCAAACTTGGCCGCTTTAAGACTTGTGGACTTCAATTCCCATAATTCCTCAGCCAGCCAGAGAAGGAAGTTTTCTGGATCCAACTCTGCTATTAATAAGAACTTGTGGAGACTTAAGAGTAGCGTCAGAAGCCTGCAACTGGACTGCTGCTATGAAACTGACAAATTTCTGTTTGACTGCCTGAAAGAGTTTGTTTGCTGTGGTTGGTTTGCTGGGAGCATACATGTACTACATGAATGAGCTTTTGCTTATTTGTAGATAGGGAGCTTCAGAGTCCATGTAAAAATATGTACGCTTTCAGAAAGAAAGAAAAATGAAACATCCCCTTGGCTAATCTTTCTGCAAAGTTGGCTGGCTGGTAGTAGTTAGCATGGATTGCCATCCCATCTACTCTTGCTGCTTTGATATGAAAAAACAAGGGAATGAGGAGCACATAAAGAATTGCCATTAATAGAATATTCAAAATGTTTTTTTTTATTTTGTTGCAACAGAACATTCTTGCTATTTTGAGTTCTGTGAGTTTCTCACAGAGAATTCTGTGAATTCCCTGAGAACAAGCAAGATTTAGTTCTGAGATCATATTCTGGGGGAGGGATATTGTTCCAAATTTATGGTTAGTTGACAATCAGTTTCAGAATGCTTGGTATATTAAGCTTAAAGTTTGCAAACTAATTTCCTTCCTTCCTTCCTTCCTTCCTTCCTTCCTTCCTTCCTTCCTTCCTTCCTTCCTTCCTTCCTTCCTTCCTTCCTTCCTTCCTTCCTTCCTTCCTTCCTTCAGGTTGGCGAGTTGAAAACAGCAAGAGATTGTGCCAGGTTTGGCTGTTTGCTGCATACAGTAGTGATGCAGTTTTTAAAAACAAGGCTCTTGTTTATTTATCTTCTCTGTTTTTTTGCTCTGTTTGTAACTGCTTTGTTGTATTTTTCCCCCATGTTCTGTTATGCAGGTTCATGATGCTATTTAAAACTGACTGCATTTCATTTTGCTTTGTATACACAGGCTCCCCTCCCCAAATTTCTATTGACTCAAAGTCCTTTGCAAGGGTGATGTTGTATGACTGCAAAACAATTAGTCTCAGGGTATTACTGCAAACAAGACAATAACCAGGAATAAGCTAGTGATGAATGTCAGTTCAATGCATTGTCTCTCTGAGTATCTCTCTCTCTTTGTAATGTGTTTTCTCCTGCTGAGCTACCTGAATGCCTTGTAGGCAGTTATTATATTATATTCTCCCCCCCCCCCCGTTTTTCTACCAACAATTTGCATCTTTACTTCTCTTTTAGAGCAAAGGGAGTTAAGACTTTCATTTTTTTCTCTCCCTCTCTCCCTCTAGGTTCACAATAGAACAGGAAATTGATCTGAAGGATGCTTTGAAAGGGGTTGGAATTACAGAAGTATTCAGCCAAAGTGCTGATCTCACTGCAATGTCTGGTAAGCGGCTTTCTGTGATTTAGGTTATTGCAGCACTGCATTCATTTTCTTCCAGGATAATTTTAAAACGTGGCCAAGAAAAACCTGGCCCACAGATGTTTTAGTTAATTAATTAAATTTCTAACCCAATATTCTCCAATGAGAGAATACTGAGGCACAGGTCGGGAAAAAAAGCAATATTTGGCCTGGCCTAGGCTGTCCTACAAGACATCCAGTGGTGGGATTCAGCCAATTCGGTAGAACCGGTAGCTATTTTTTTGTTGCCCAGGCCCAGAATGGACTTCTGGAAGCAGCATCCATAGAGAGAACTGGTTGTTCACATACTTGAATCTCACCACTGAAGATATCTACCATCTTTTCCTATTCTGGTGGTCTCTAGAGCAGGGGTCTTCAAACTTGGCCCTTTTATGACTTGTGGACGAGTTTGACATGTCAGGTCTAAATGAATCATTTCCTTCCTCTCTAGGATTAGTCTTCTCTTTCTTCCTGCAGCACACAGTCCATTTTTAACCACAGATGAGCCCAAGAAAATTAAAGCTATCTGCACTGTAATTTCTCCTCTATAGATTATGAATTCAATAAGCACGCTAACTGATACTTCCTTGCCTTCTTAATATTTAACCTTAACCCAGATTTTTCATTTTCCATTTTTACTTTCATAATGAGCTTTTCTAAGTCTTCATTATTTGAGCTAATGAAATGGAAGTGTCTGCATAACTTAAAGCATTAGTGTTAATTTTGTAAGTGCTGTTAATTCTTAGTATTAATTTTGATTCCAGCTGTCATCCCTTCAAATGCTACCGTGCTTTTAATATATCTCATGCACAAGTTAAGTAGGTATGAGACAGAATACATTTTTAATCTCATTCTTTTTTCCAGTTATGAACCATTCTGTTTCTCCAGACAGTTTTTATTGTAGCACTTGATATCTTCTGTGTTAAAAATAAATGCAACTACTGCACAACTACTTATTATATAGGGTTCAGTTTGGCCTTCATAATCACATGGCTGCGTTAGAAAGGTATTATAGGATCCAAATTCCTACAAAATATATTTCAAGGTACTTGCTTTGTTTCAGGAAATAAATATCACCAAAATTGAGCAAGCTCAGGCTGAGCATCTTTCCATACTGGCTATGGATATTCTTTGGCCAAGTTAGATTGGCCTCCTTAATGCTAGCTCATCCTCTTAATTGTAGCTGAAAAAAAATAACTTGCCAAGAAATTGCATTTTGATGGCTTTCTAGTGAAATGATATTGATTCTGGGATATGAGAAAACCAAATGCACACTTAGACAACTAGTACAGTCCTCCCTTCCTAGAGACCGACTTGCAAATACTTTTTTTTTTGTAAAATTAAACACCACATCAAACTACAGTTCCAATATTCAGAAGAGTGTTATTCTTAACTCATTTGAATGCCCTTCACAGAAAGGAAAGTCTGTCACAGAAAGGAAAATCAAAAAATTCTGTATATTTTATTTTATTTCTATTTATCATTTTTATAACCCATGTTTATTATTTTTATGAACAACTTAAGGTGGCAGATATATCCAACACACCTTCCTCCTCCCATTTTTCCCACAATAATGACTCTATGAGGTGAGTTGGCCTGAGAGAGAAAGAGTGACTGGCCTAAAGTTATCCAGCTGGTTTTCATAGCTAAGGTGGGACTAGAATTCACAGTCTCCTGATGATTGGCCCAAAGTCACCTAGCCAGCTTTCATGGCTGGTTTCAGTATTTTACTGTACTCTATGACCATAACAAACTTAGCTGCATTGCTTCATTTGTTAATGTTCTTGATTAAAATATCTTTCCTTGTCCCCTCTAGTTTAATGTTGAAAGTCTGTTTTTAAT
>NW_015387659.1:373308-423477 GCF_001527695.2 Protobothrops mucrosquamatus
GGAACGCGGCGGAACCGCGTTCCGGCACCTTTTTCCGGGCCGGCCGCACCGGAAATAGCCCCTCCCACACCGGAAATAGCCCCTCCCAAATTTTACTTGCATTCCTGTTCTCTAAAGGGGCGGTCCTAGGGTTTGATGAGGGCGTGGCCAGGTTTGAGTTCCGCCACCTTTTCTCCGAGAAAAAAAGCCCTGATTAACATACACTCTTATTGTTTCCCAAATGTTTGTTCTCCATCATGATTCCTTGTCTTGGATCTTTTCTTCTTTAAAAAGGTTGAACATACTCTTTTTTTCTGTTGATTTTTGTGATAGCTCTTTCCTGAAATTTTGTGTTCACAACTTGGTTACCAAGTCTGTTCATAACATTAATCTTATATTCTGATGGTATGTCTTACAGATCAAATATTTCTGGCACATCTACTTTTCTTAATTTTGTCATTCTAACCAATATATTTTATGGTAATAATTCATATCTGTTTCCACACTTGTGCCTGGAAGTGTTCTAGCTTATTAGTTTTCAGTTGTCTGTATTTTGTATCCATTATATAAAAACCCTTGTTATGTGTGATCTATGTCTCTGAAGATTTGATGAAACTTTAGACTAGTGGGATGGAGGTCTTGAAATTAGATACCTGGAGAAAGGTGGTGCAAATAGATCAGAACTGTTCATTCCTCCTCAGGTGAGAAACAAGTGTCACTGGCTAAGAGATTTTCCTCTTGCCTGCTGGATGAGAAAGGGGCAATTGAAAGGGTGAAGGTATGGAAGAAGAAGGTGAGGACAAGTGCTGGGTGCTGTCAGCTGTTCTGTTACATTCTTTTGTTGTGTGATAAAACTCTTTGAGAGGGGGTTGGAGGGAGTACAAGAGATGGAGGCAATAGATTCTTTAAGAGAGGAGAGGCAAGAACTTCATGGTGGTGATGGACATGGGAAGATATGGCAGGAGGCAGGGACTGGCTGTTCTTGGGGAAAGTTGCCTTGGTATTAGGCATCAGTATCACCTTCCATCCTCTTGGTGCTCCTCTTGGTCATCAAAACATCGTCATCCCTGAGTTTTGTTTGTGCTTCTAAATGCTACATCGGTCTGTGAGAAGACCTTCCTCATCCACAATTTTTAGAAGAGACTTCTCTATGGAATGTGGTTGATTGTAGAGACAGAGATAGGCAAAATCCATTACCAAAGTACAAGAGAAAAATTGAATCTTAAGCCCATAACAAGCAGAAAATATGCAGAAGAAGCTCAGGCACACACCTCCTTAATTTATATAAATGTAAGAGGCAGAGGAGATACTGTGCAATGAGATGTGCAAGATGGTTTTTAGCCCCACTATCTAGGCTAGACATGAACTAATTGGCTAAAATTACTTTTATTGAGAGTGGCTATAATAACAAAATCTTGGTGTGATTCCAAAGGAAACTTAGGGTTCTTAGGAACTTCCTAAAATTCAGATGCATGCTTTGGCCGAGGAAGAGAAAGAAGAACTCCAACTGAGTATGTTTAAGAGCCTCCCTGCTGTTATTGAACATCTATATGAAGCTACTGGTTGAGGTTATCTGCCAACATGGGATTATATTTTACCAATATGCTAATGACACTCAGATGAATATCTTTGCCTGGGGCCATCCAAGTTATTCTGTCAAATTGCTTTCCCAGCATTGGGAGGCAATGTGGGTCTGAATGGGGAAGAATGGTTTCAGCTCAACCCTGAAAAGATTGAGTGACTATGGGTTTTGTAACTTATACATTCGATAAGTAAACAAAGAAATGAATATGATTCTGATATTGTTTGGCAAGTGATATCCAGGTGTCAAAACTGCATATATTTCACTTGAAGCAGCTGTTGGCATTGAAAAAAAACATTATTTTCACTTGATTAACCTGCCCCTTGAATTATTATACACATATATTCTCGTAATTTTTGGTACCTTCATTCTCTACCATGACATTTCAACCTACTACCAATGCACTACTTTCTTTCTGATGTTGCTTTTCTTTGCCTTTGAATTCCTCAGTATATTCCACTTTCTTGACTGTAGTGAGTAAATAACCTTGTCTTCTGATTCCATAGAAGTGATATTGTCATGAATTGAGTTGCAGGCAAACATATACTTAGCAATGACCTGTGTGGATATCATCAACACATTATTGCTTCATACAATTTAATATCTTAAATAGTGCATCTGATTTTAAATGCTGGTCCATCTAAATTCACTTATTTCTAAAATATGTACCGTAATTTAATGCATTCTGTTTTCACTTTGACAATGTCAATGTTCTGTCCCTGTCATCTTTAGATCTTTAGATCCTGATCTTCTTTCCCAGTTGATAGAGAAATGGCTTCCAATCTGGGCAAGTGAAGGGCAGGAATCTTATTATCTGGCATTCAACCTTATCTGTATATTTGAACTGTCCACATGGTTCTCTTGAAAACAATGCAGAAATAGAACATAGAATAACAGAATCGGAAGGGACCTTTGAGGTCTTCTAGTCCAATCCACAGCTTGAGCAGAGGAACCTATACCATTTCAGATAAATGGTTGTCCAGTCTCTTTTTGAAAGCCTCCGGTGATGGAGCACCCACAACTTTTGAAAACAAGCTGTTCCATTGGTTGATTGCTCTCACCATTAGGAAATTTCTCCTTAATTCTAGGTTCCTTGGCTCAACATGAGCTGCTTTGAAGCTTATTCCTGATGAATGTACTCTTTCATTTATAATGGCTGTTCTTAACTATCATGAATGCTGTTTTTAACTTAAAATAATGTAAATAGTTGTCCTCCATAAACAGCCATAACATTTGAAGAAATAGATGAGGGAGGGAAAATTATCACTGTGCTAGTGACCCTATACAATTTCAGACAAATAGCTATCCAATATCTTCTTTAAAACCTCCAGTGATGGAACACCTACAACTTCTGGAGGCAAGCTGTTTTATTGGTTAATTGTTCTCACTGTTGGAAAGTTTCTCCTTATTTCTAGGTTCTAGTAATAGTAACTAATCCTTGATTAGTTTCTACCCATTACTTCTTGTCCTGCCTTCAGGTACTTTGGAGAATAGGTTGACCCCTTTTTCTTTCTGGCAACTCCTCAAATATTATATATTTATTGGCACTTCTTGAAATATTCTTAATTTGTTTTTAAACATCACAGTTCAAAGAGCACAAGCAGAATTTCATTCTGTGGGCATAATTATAAAATCCAATTGGGCAATTACAAAGTCTGTTTCTCCTGCAGGACAATAAATAATGTCTAACTTTTTGTAATAGGTGTGGTATAGTCCTTCAGTCCCACGGTGATATTCTTAAAGAAGACTTTGGTTTTACATGTTTTGATCCTTCCCCCATTGACTAGGGTCCTGTAATAGATCGATAGAGATTCAATTAACTGAATTCATATCAAATCTTTTAATATCAGGAACTATAGTTTGCCCTGTTGGTTAATTTCTCCCATCATCAATATCTCTGTTTTCCAAGTTATCTTGATCTCCATCCATCACAGATATATTGTCTATCCAGATCTTGGTTCTCTTTATCTTTGAGTTTGGAGCATTTGATTCTACCATCCCTCCAGGACAAACATAACAGGATATACTGGCATGTTGGAAGCTTTCCATACAGACTTTTTCCTACAGCTAAATGGAAATCCTTTGAGAATTTCACACAGAAATAGTAATTGAATCCTGCACAATATCAGATCCATTTTTATTCAGGTGAAGAAGACTTGGTTCTCTCTTCAGTTGTATTAAAAAACACAGCTGGAATCCATGGATAGTAGCATTTATCTGGGCAGAATTAATATAAGGTCTGAGCCCTCTGCAATTTGGCTGGTGTTATGAAGCAAATTGCAGGCTAGCAGCCCATTTTAGCAATGATCAATGCTGAAATGTCACCTTAAGATCAAAACTCCTGTTCCATTATAGAAATGGGTAATTGGTGAATATTGATCATTACACTTCCACCAGTCACAGTCATCATGGCCGATAGTAAAAGATGTTGGAAGATATAGTTTAACTTCTGTGTGCTGGAGTTAACAGTTGTACTAGTTTAAGAACCAGCTGTTGTAGAGAATCCAGGAAGGATGTCTGCTTGTCAGCTTTCTAACAATGTTGGACTGATGGCTATTGTCAGAAAAGATTAAACTTTGCCTCAATTCAGCTGAGCAGTTCTTATGTTTTACTTCACAGCCTTTTTGATTTAGCTCTTGGGAAGTTGGTGCACCCAGGCACGGGAGGAGGTTATAAAGCACACAAACCAACATGGTATTGGACTTGCACTTCCTCCCAGAGATGAATATTTTCCCAAAGATTTATACCACCTAACTCCCTTACCTACAAAAACCAAGAGAAAACAACCCATTTTAGTCAAACAAATTAACTCCTCCGCTATTTAAAGATCAAATTATTTATACAGGGATGTTGAGAATTAAGCACAGAAAAGATTAATGTGCTCTAGGGGTAGCACTGTTAATTTTTCTTCATGAGTAAAGTAGACAAATCCAGGTAATGTGGGAAAAGTGGTTGCCTACATTTTGCTTTAGGAGACAAAATGTAGAGCAATGCTTTGGAAACCATATTGTTAAAATTCCTGGTTTAGCTCTGGTTTAATGCTGTATGCCCGTTTCCTTTATTTTCATTTTTTTTTTTCATAAAAGCACCTTTCGTTTTTTAATTACTAGAGGAAAGGAAACAAATAGAAAAGTAGCAGCATTCTGTCTTCCTTGCCCTGTTTTTTAATTGGATTGAGTCTGATAAAAAAAACAGTCTCTCTCTCTCTCTCTCTCTCTCTCTCTCTCTCTCTCTCTCTCTCTCTCTCTCTCTCTCTCTTTCTTTGTGTAAAAATAAACTTATGACTGGTGGTTTAGCAACCGTTCAAAGTTACAATGGACTCCTCCAAATGTCTTTACAATCTAGTCCCAAAGTTCCCCCATGGTCACATGACTCCATTTCAAGCACTCAGCAAACAGTCTGCATTTAGGGTCATTTTCAGCACCCCACAGTTTACAACATTTTTCCCAAAAGCTGGCATTTGCTTCCAGTTTTCAGTAAAAACATCCCATATCAAACAGTGGGTTCACTTAACAATTGTGGCATTCACTTAACAGCCATCACAAAAAATGTTATAAATTTGGGTTGGTCACATGGGTAACTCACATTACGACCATCATGACTTACAGGCTCAATTACAATCGAAAGTTGAGGCTGATCTGTATATTCATATTTATGAGGTATATTTAAAGTGCTGGTTGTTACCCATAAGGCCTCCCATAAATTATGGTGTTCAGTTATATCAGGGATGATTCTGTCCGTCCAGTCTGATTACCAAGAGAAACTCCACCCACTGAGAGATCTGTAGGGGAGAAATAAGGCGACAGGCATTTTTATAGTGAGTCTCCTACTCTGGAATACTCTTGTCCTGACTATCTTTTTACTTAGAAAAACTCTGAGGATTTTTTTTAATTATTCAAACAGGCTTTGACTCATTATGTGATTGTTGGGTTACCATTTTTATTACAAGGAATATCATTTAATATGTTTTTTGTATTATTTTTCTGGGGTTTTTTTTCCATTGTGCACCACCCAGGGTCCTAGTGAATGTACAAAAATAAATTACTGGATTCAATCATCTGTTCTTTTGGAGTACATTAGACTTCAGACTTTCTATAGTGATAAATTTTTGTCTTCTTACCTCTCTTATTAGATTTGGAGGGACCTTAGTCTATGCCCAGCTATTTAGCAGTACCAAGATGCCTTTGGCTCATCTTGAAAAATTAAGCAGTGTTAGATCTAATTAGTACTTACTTGGGAGATTATAAAGAAATCCCAAGGCTAAAGGCTAGACTGGAAAGTTGAAAAATGTCCTGGAAAAAGAACTAATCTTTTCCATATCATTGCCACAGATAGGTTTATGTTGTCCCCAGTATTGAGTTGAGTGTGTGGGCTCCTTGGTGCTTTCTGAGCTTAGTTGTTTTCTTGCAGATGTTTTCTTGCACTGATGATGTTGCCTAGTTACCTGTTGAAACATCTGCAAGAAAACAACCAAGCTCAGAGGGAACCAAGGACTTCACAGTTCAACACTGAGCTACAAATATTCTCTTCTATGAATTCAGTGTGAAGGAGACTCAAACTTTATTATATCTAGTTGAATAAAATAGATTTTCAGCTATAGGAAACACAGCTTGAGATGCTACAGAGTTAAAGTAATCCAATGATGGACAGAAGAGATTGCTGAGTGTTTTGTAGCACATCACCATGAGTTTCATTATTTACTCCAGTTGGCTATCAGGGCCAAGAACAGACTATGTTTGGGTTACCAAAAAAAAAGAATGCTTGAAAAACAACACACCAGAAATGGATTTTCTCAAGAAAGGATTTTATGACCTTGTTTCTGATTCTAAAAGTGACAAATTCCTGTGCTGTTCATTTGCTCAAGGCATCTGTTCTTTAATTCTTCCCCTCTGCCTGATTAATGGAGACTAGCAGGTCTCAGGGTTCTAGGGAAAATTGCAAAAAGTCAGTAAACCTGAAATCTCTGCATTCATGGGCATCATTTTGCTTTGACCTGGGGTTGATAAGCTTTTGATTTATTAATACTCTGGATTGNTCTCTCTCTCTCTCTCTCTCTCTCTCTCTCTCTCTCTCTCTCTCTCTCTCTCTCTCTCTCTCTTTCTTTATGTAAAAATAAACTTATGACTGGTGGTTTAGCAACCGTTCAAAGTTACAATGGACTCCCCCAAATGTCTTTACAATCTAGTCCCAAAGTTCCCCCATGGTCACATGACTCCATTTCAAGCACTCAGCAAACAGTCTGCATTTAGGGTCATTTTCAGCATCCCACAATTTACAACATTTTTCCCAAAAGCTGTCATTTGCTTCCAGTTTTCAGTAAAAACATCCCATATCAAACAGTGGGTTCACTTAACAATTGTGGCATTCACTTAACAGCCACCACAAAAAATGTTATAAATTTGGGTTGGTCACATGGGTAACTCACATTACGACCATCATGACTTACAGGCTCAATTACAATCGAAAGTTGAGGCTGATCTGTATATTCATATTTATGAGGTATATTTAAAGTGCTGGTTGTTACCCATAAGGCCTCCCATAAATTATGGTGTTCAGTTATATCAGGGATGATTTTCTCCGTCCAGTCTGATTATCAAGAGAAACTCCACCCATTGAGAGATCTGTAGAGGAGAAACAAGGCGACAGGCATTTTTATAGTGAGTCTCCTACTCTGGAATACTCTTGCCCTGACTATCTTTTTACTTAGAAAAACTCTGAGGATTTTTTTTAATTATTCAAACAGGGCTTTGACTCATTATGTGATTGTTGGGTTACCATTTTTATTACAAGGAATATCATTTAATATGTTTTTTGTATTATTTTTCTGGGGGTTTTTTTTCCATTGTGCACCACCCAGGGTCCTAGTGAATGTACAAAAATAAATTACTGGATTCAATCATCTGTTCTTTTGGAGTACATCAGACTTCAGACTTTCTATAGTGATACATTTTTGTCTTCTTACCTCTCTTATTAGATTTGGAGGGATCTTAGTCTCTATGCCCAGCTATGTAGCAGTACCAAGATGCCTTTGGCTCATCTTGAAAAATTAAGCAGTGTTAGATCTAATTAGTACTTACTTGGGAGATTATAAAGAAATCCCAAGGCTAAAGGCTAGACTGGAAAGTTGAAAAATGTCCTGGAAAAAGAACTAATCTTTTCCATATCATTGCCACAGATAGGTTTATGTTGTCCCCAGTATTGAGTTGAGTGTGTGGGCTCCTTGGTGCTTTCTGAGCTTAGTTGTTTTCTTGCAGATGTTTTCTTGCACTGATGATGTTGCCTAGTTACCTGTTGAAACATCTGCAAGAAAACAACCAAGCTCAGAGGGCACCAAGGACTTCACAGTTCAACACTGAGCTACAAATATTCTCTTCTATGAATTCAGTGTGAAGGAGACTCAAACTTTATTATATCTAGTTGAATAAAATAGATTTTCAGCTATAGGAAACACAGCTTGAGATGCTACAGAGTTAAAGTAATCCAATGATGGACAGAAGAGATTGCTGAGTGTTTTGTAGCACATCACCATGAGTTTCATTATTTACTCCAGTTGGCTATCAGGGCCAAGAACAGACTATGTTTGGGTTACCAAAAAAAAAAGAATGCTTGAAAAACAACACACCAGAAATGGATTTTCTCAAGAAAGGATTTTATGACCTTGTTTCTGATTCTAAAAGTGGCAAATTCCTGTGCTGTTCATTTGCTCAAGGCATCTGTTCTTTAATTCTTCCCCTCTGCCTGATTAATGGAGACTAGCAGGTCTCAGGGTTCTAGGGAAAATTGCAAAAAGTCAGTAAACCTGAAATCTCTGCATTCATGGGCATCATTTTGCTTTGACCTGGGGTTGATAAGCTTTTGATTTATTAATACTCTGGATTGCCCTTTTCTTTTATTTGGGGGGCCTTGAGACTTTTGATTCTTAATTTATTTTTTGCCTTGATATGATGCAAAATTGCATCATCAATTTTTGACAGTTGAATCACTGAATACTTGACAGTGGGGAGGTTGTTTCAGGAATAAAAAAAAATGTTGCAGAGAGATTCCAAGGGCAATAGGTTATCTACATCTGGCTCAGATAGACCAGTAATCTGATAGCTTCACATTTCGGTATATGAAATCTGAAGGTGTCTTATCAGAAGAAAATAGTGGGACTTACAGAACAGGAAAGAGAGAAGAGAAAAAGAAATAAAGTACCTAGAGTTTAGATTACAGAGGATGTCATCTGTACCTTTCGGATGGTAATTGTTCACCATTATTGTAAACTAAGCCCAAAGCTTATTTTTCTCTGATATTGGAAGACATTTATAGGTCTTTTGTGGAAACGCTGAATTGCTAATGCTCCGACTTTTGTTTTTCCTCCAGACAACAAAGAGCTTTACCTGTCAAAAGCAGTTCACAAATCTATCCTTGAAGTTAATGAAGAAGGTTCAGAAGCTGCTGCTGCTTCAGGTAAACTTCCTAAAAGTGTGGACTAAATGACATGCCCAGCTTTTTAGCAAAAAGATGTATTCCCACAGAATAAACTGCTACATGGATTGGGCTGAAGCAAGCAGTAGCTGGGTGGTCCTCCTCCTCCTCTGTCATTTTTTTGGGCAGAGTTGTCAATATTTAGACTTTTGCTAGGAAAGCTTGAAGTACAGTTAACTGTCTTCTAGAGCAGCGGTTCTCAACCTATGGGTCGTGACCCCTTTTGGGGTTGATCGACCATTTCAAGGCTGTCCGCCATTTTTCCCCCCTTTTCCGGCGGGTGCCTTACCTCCCTTGGGCTGGGCCAGCTGGTGGTCGGCCTGCTCCGTCTCTGCCGCTTGCCAGCTACGCCTCAGCCGGCGCAGGGGGCGGAACCATGCATGCGCGGCGCTCCCAGGCAGGGAAAGTCCTCAACTTACGACCGGTTGGGTAGTCCTCGACTTACGACCGGTTTAGTCCTTGACTTACGACCGGTTTAGTCCTCGACCTACAACCGGTTTAGTCCTCGACTTACGACCAGTTGGGGTCGCGGCATTAAAAAGGTTGAGAACCACTGTTCTAGAGGCTTGGGATTTCAACTCAATCAGTCTTTGGCCATTGACTGGGACTGATGAGATTTGAAGTCCAAACCATCTTCAAGGGCCTAGGTCAGACATGTCAAACTCGCGACATCACGTGACGTCGCGCAACGTATCGGGACGGTTTTGCCATTGCCGGCAATGGGGTGGGCGCGGCTTCCGGATGACGCATCCGGCCCGCAGGCCAGCAGTTTGACACCCTGGCCTAGGTCCTGCCCTGCCATGGACAGCCAGTGGTAAGCTTCACAGCTCAATTTTTCTCTCCTTAATTCAAACCCAACAATCCTAACAAGATGCATTTTATGTACAGTATATTGTGTAAGGAGGTGGAGGAGAGGCAAGCTCCTGGTGCAATAACCCCAGCCATGGATGTTTGCTAGCCTGATAAGCATATGAAGCAGGAGCATGACATTTATCTTCTCATTTTCATCAGCCAAAGTAATTAATGGCTTAGCTCCCAAGACAGCTGTGCAGATAAATACTTCGTAGTACAGTGCAACACACCTTGAAAGGGCAATTTCGGAAAAGCTATTTTGGAGGACATTTTCCCATGCTTTCTAGTCATTTATTTACCTTTCTGGTAAGGATAATGAGTGGGCAGAAGGCTCATTTAAAATTTGTCCCCAACCCTTGAAAGGTTGGGAGGAAGACGTTGTCTGCACTTAATTATAGTCTTGGCATTACCATGAAGAGGAGTTATCTAATGGTATTGGGTTATGTCCAGTACCATAGTACTGTCCAGGAAGAAAGCAAGCCCTAATCTTTAAAATATAAAGCCTATTTTTTAACTTAGTCAAGTCTCTGTCCTTAGATGAAACAGAAGTCAAGAGAAGCTAGACAGATGTATGTCAAAAGAATTAGAGATTATTTAGATGGTGTACTAGGATTTCTAAAAAAGGCAATAGAAACTTGCCCATTTGCAATTGCATTATGTGTGTATAATACATTTGAATTCTGAGCCAAGGAAATTCTGCAGCCGATTCTTTTCCATGATTTATTCTTCTCCTGCCGCAGCATTTGATTAAATGTCTTTGTAATACCAGAAGAAAAGAAGGAGGGAGGCTGGACTGCAGCACCAGTGTGAGGAGATAAAAATATCCCTTTGCTCTTATCAGAAGCATCAGGTTGCGGCTATATAGCATTACATCAGTTTGCAAGATCTTTCTGTTTCCAGATGAGCTGATGGTCAGACAGAAATAAGAAAAAGCCATAGATAGAAATAAGAAAAAGCCAAGAAAAAGCAATCTGCAGCTCTAAGACCCTGTTTTGCGATTACTGTTGCTGAATATTGAGAAGCTAATTTCTTATCATTTTGAGCTAGGAAACACTTGAAATAATAAATAATAATAATAATAATAATAATAATAATAATAATAATAATAATAAAAAAGTTGGAAGGGACCTTGGAGGTCATCTAGTCCAACCCCCTGCTCAGGCAGGAAACCCTATACCATTTCAGACAAATGGCTGTCCAGTCTCTTCTTAAAAACTTCCAGTGTTGGAGCATTCACCGCTTCTGGAGGCAGGTTATTCCACTGGTTAATTGTTCTAACTGTCAGGAAGTTTCTCCTTAGTTCTAGGTTGCTTCTCTCCTTGATTAGTTTCCATCCCTTGTTTCTTGTCCTGCCTTCAGGCGCCTTGGAGAATAGCTTGACTCCCTCTTCTTTGTGGCAGCCCCTGAGATATTGGAATCTAAGCCTCAACTTTATCATCGAAAGTATTTTTTAAAAGGATTGAAAATAATCCTGAAATTTTGTTTCTCCAATCTCCCCAAGGAAGAAATACTGGAATTTTCAGTCCTGGTAGGGGAGTGTTTCTCAACCTCGGCAACTTTAAGATGTGTGGATTTCAACTTCCAGAATTCCGTATCCAGCATGGTGGCATCGCTGGCTGGGGAATTCTGGGAGTTGAAGTCCACACATCGTAAAGTTCCTAAGGTTGAGAAAGACTGTGCTAAGATGTGAGATATGGTCCCACCAATATTGCATCCTTGACCTACCTATTTCACAGCTCAGCTCCTCCCCCAACAAAGTGACCCATTTGAATATATTTAAATAACACACACCCAGATGGCAGAACTACTTGCTTATCACGTACAAATATATATCTTTCGCCCCCACAGATTTTTAAATAATTCTCTTATAGGTTTCAAATCATGTATCAATTTCCTTTTTTTTTTAATAAGTAGAAAAGCACAATCTTTGGAGATTGAAGTCTCTTATCTGCTGCCAATTTGCATTCCTACTGAGCCCTGGCTGGAAAGGTAGATTCCTCAAAACTACATAGACAAGGATTCATTTCATGACTGGGCATGTGTGAAAGTTTTATTTATTCCATTACTATCTCCTTTTCATATGTCAGTATAATAAAGATAAAAGTTAATAAAATGCTTGCTGTAAAGCTCTAGAGGAGAGTCACTAAAGACTTACAAATTTAATTAAGACTAAATTTTGTCTTAATGCTAATGTATTTGAACTACAATATTTCCTGTATATACTGATATTACAAATTAAATCTGCATATTTTAGGTGTCTCAGCTTAAGTGTCAGAAAAACACAGAGCTTTCTGGATGCTAATTCAAGTAGATAGCCAATCCTGTAAGAGATAACCAGGTTGAGCCTGAGGGCAAAGTCAAACACATCATTAGTCTGGAGTTCCTACACTCCCAAAAGAGGGCCCCACTTGAAGTCTCTTATCTGCTGCCAATTTGCCTTGACTGTTAGTAGATCAGATTCTTGTATAGGCTGCATGGAATAAACTTGCAGTGCTTTCGAACTCTATCCTGCCTCCTGGTTTCTTGTGCCTGACAAATCCCTTCCAAACAGTTTAGCTATAAGAAATTCTTGATGGAGATGATCAACATTATAGTCCCATATATCTTATGCTGACCAAGTTGGAGAACTTCTTGCAAGTTCATAATGAGTTAATTATGATTCTCTGCTTTTGGCAGTTGTGATTAGAAACAAGTGTCTTATATTGAGTGTGTTCTCACAACAAGCCAAAACCTGTTGTTTTTTGGCTTGCTATAATGTCAAAACCCACGCTATAGATTAAATTATGGGTTAGAAGGAGCATTTCAAGTCAGGTTGTTTTGACCTTGTTTGATTTACATTTGTTTGTGTTAGCTATGTTAATTATGATCGAGGATGTGCTCTGTCATTTATATTTCAGCTAAAGGTTAACATAGAGTTAAGCAGTATTAGTCTTTCAGACAATAAAAGGAGAAACAGTAAGTAAAATTGCCTTGTAGCAGTTTGACTGTCTTCTCACCCTTGCTGACTATGAGTTCTTTTATAAAAGAAAAGGACGACAGAAAGAATAGGCTTTCCTTCATTCTGCAGATGGGGACTTAGTCATGCGCTTGGTCTAAACTTAGTAAGGTTGCCATTTAAGAAAATAAATTCCAGAATGCCAGATCAAGAAGCGAAGCTCTAGCATAAGGTTTCTCATTCTTGGCATCTTTAAAATGGGCTGGATTTCAGCTCTTAGAATACTCCAGCCAGCATGGGAGATTCTGACTTGGGATGTAGAAAACTGAAGTCCATTCATCTTAAATATGCCAAGGTTGAGAAACATTGCTCTTGCCATAATAAATTGGCTGTGTTTTGAGTGGTTTTTTTCCCCTTAGTTTCTCACATTTAGTATCTCGCATAATGCTAGGTTCCATGGAACCCCTTTTGAAAAACCCTGGCATAGATGTTCATTGGCAACAACAGACTTTTTTTGATCGTTGTAATTAGGAAAATAACAATGGGGCAACAGACTAACCAATCAGGAACTATTGCTGAGATAATAAGCAAGACAGAGTGAGGCTAATGTACTGTGGCTTGCTGTGTCATTTTGAGATAATTTATTAGATTAATGTAATGAACCATGATAATGACTGAGCCACTGTCCCACTAAATCCATCTTTACTGAAGCAAATCCTTCCCTTCTCCAAATCTCATTTCTGACTTGCTTTTAAGTAGGGTCTTCTATCATTCCTGTCATTAAGGCAAACCACGTTCCCTTTAAACAGCCTCTCCGGGTATAATTTGTAAGAGATCTCAAATCCCTAAATAAAGGAAATTCTGATTTACCTATACCAAAGTAAATGACTAAGGAATGAATCTGATTATAAGGTCCACAGAAGATTAACTAATTGGAAACCAGACCAATTCATAGCTGATAAGCCAATATAAAAATGAATTTAAGAGTGGTAGGCAGTGTCTTCTTTATAAGGTGGAGAGTTAGTGTTATCCCCTCATAAAAGAATGTTGTCTCTGGTTGAAAATACTCCTAGCAATGTCACTGTTATGATTGTGATGGTAATAAAAATATGTCATTTGAAAAGTTTGCAAGCATTGAATCAGAATTTGCATCCATTTGCAGTGAAAATTCTGGGGATCAGAAATAAGATTTCACAGTACGAGTGCACTCCTGAAAATTATTGTGGCCAGTTAGGATTAACACAACACGTTCCATTGAATGCTTCTGTTCTGTATTTAGCAATAACCCAAGTGGGTGGTAAGGTTATCCAAGGTAATGGCTTCCCCTCAGAAAGGAATGGATGTAATAAGTCTCCCAAGTCAGCTTGTTTGTAAGTTATAAGCTGTTCCCAAAGTGGTGAAAATAAATTGTGCAACTACCAGTTGTTAATCATTTACAGAACATGTCTAGATACATCCATTTCTTTCCAAATCTTTCTTGGTTTTAGATTAGGTTTGTGCCTCCTGACAACCTTGTTAGTGTGATGGGTTTTTAATCCTTGTTTGTGCACTTTAGGTGGGCTACAAATGGACTGGCAGCAAAAAGGAGAGATTGTGTGCCACAAATATGTCCAAGAAATATTAGACTTTGGTTTTTTTTCTCCCATTCCCCAGGAATGATTGCAATTAGTAGAATGGCTGTGCTGTACCCCCAAATTATAGTGGATCATCCATTCTTCTTTGTGGTTCGGAACAGAATAATAGGTGAGTGCATTGCATTATTTAAATATATAGTATTGATTCATCTTCCATATTTCTGTAGGAGTTCAAAGCAGCTTACACAGCAATCCTGCCTTTAAACATTTCCTCACAACCTTATAAAATAGGATGGGCTGACATACAGTGACTATTCCCAAGTCAACTCCCCAGCTTCCATGGATGGGGGTAGACTTGAACCTATGTCTAATCCCAATTTGTTTTTCTTCTTTTTGCCTCCTTTGAATTGTAGTAGGGGAAAAAATCCCCAAAGGGGGTTTGTTTAAACTGGAATATAATATATGACATTGAATCATACTGGATTTTTGTCAATTCTGGAAAGAAAAACAGGTCTCAAGAAGGTTGGGATTAATAATTTATTCAAATGAGATCATACATGAGACCAGCTATAACAGCAAGATATTTCATTGGCTATTACACAACATATGCCTAGTGAGGTAATTAGAGTGTAAGTATGAAGTAATGCGGCAGGACCACAAAGAAATAGAAGCTTTTCAAAGAGGCAATATCCCATAAACTAGAAAGTTACTTTTTTTGCCTCCCCAGAGCTTTGCTCACTTTCGAGCATTTTTCCCAAGTATTATCCACTGGTTCTACAGCTGGCAGACGGCTATGTTTAAGTACAAAATAAGTTGCTCTTTTCTGCTCTACCCAATATCCATACTGCCAGCAAATAGAAATTGAATGAATAAAAAATAATAATAAATCCTCTGGTGGGAGTAACTTGGGGGGTAGTACATCCAGCTTGCACTACTCTTGCAGCTTTTGATACCATTGACCCATGGTATCCTTTGGGGTTGGCTTTAAGAGTTGAAAGTGGGGGGGGAGGTTTTGTGCTGGTTCCAATTGATACTGATAGGGAACAAGAGGTCCAGCACATACCCATTGCTCTGTGGATTGCTGCGGGGCTTAGGGCTCTCTCCTCTTTTTTAAAATATTTACATGAAGCTGCTGGGTGAGGTCTTCTATATCATTGGTATGTCAATGAAACCCAGTTGTATATCTCCATCCCTGATGAACAAAGTGATTTGTGGATGCCCTCATAGCATGCTTTGAAGCTATGAGGATCTGGATAGGGAACCACAGGCTTCAACTGATTTTGGTAAGATGGAATGGCTATCAGTAGTGGCCCCTTCAGTATCTGGGGCTTTGCCTGATCTTGGATGGGGTTGCACTGCCCCAGACAAACACAATGTTCAATCTAGGGGTCCTCCTGGACTCCCACTCAAAAAGCAGATGGCAGTTGTGGCTAAGAGGACTTTTGCTCAACTTTGAGTTGTTCACCAGTTATTCCCCTTCCCGGATTGAAACACCCTTCTTTCAATCACTTATGCCTTTGTCATCTCCATATGGACTAATACAATATACTCTACATGGGGTTATCTTTGAAGAGTAGCCAGAAATTACAGCTGTGCAGAAGACAGCGATGTGAGTAGTTTTGGCCACCCCTAGGGTTGTGCATCTAACACCTGCTGTATGAGCTGCATTGGGTATCAGTTTGCTTCCGGTTGAACCTTTAAATCCCTTTATGGTATGGGAACAAGTTACCAAAGGAACCATCTTATCCATATTTCATTGATCCATCCCATCCGGTCAGGCAGGGAGGCTATATTGTGGGTAGATGAGAGAGTTCAGTTTGAAAGAGCTAGACTTGACCAGTAGCCAAAGCAGAGTGGCCCTGGAATACACTGACCAGGGGCCAATGGGAAGGAACCGGCATGAACCAGGTTAAACTGGCCATTAGATTGTGGCCTGATCCCAGCTTCCGAGGATCAACTGAACGGTTAATGAATTTCATCAGATTTCATCTTCAGCAAAACTGCTGCATCTTTTTGCTTGCTCAAAAGGGAAGACCCTACTTTGATATCAAAACTGCAGGAGATGACTTTAAACTGGGGGTGTGGGCAACATAATGAGGACATGGCAGAACAAAGCGTTTGCCATGGACTGTTCATGCTGTGGTTCAGTGCAAGGGAGTTAAAGGCCATTAGTCAAACCAGCAGGCTTTGACTGCTGTCCAACATTTTATGATTAATATTGGAAAATTCCCAAATGTTCTGACCCAAGAGTATCCAGAGTACCAATGTGATGAGTTATTCACATGCTTGACAAGAATGATGACAACTACCTAGCGTATAACAAAACGGATTGATTTAAAAGTATATACTATATACTTTGAAAAGTACATAGAGGATTTTTTTTAATCATGTACTTTTGGAAGGAAGCAATTGCTCTGTGGCAGAGTATATATCTCGCAAAATAGAGTTCACATTTTCAATTCACTCCATTACCAGCTCAAAAAGAGATCTGCAAGACTAGTAAAAATCTAATTGGACAAAAAGGAGTTGTTGTCAGTTTGAGAAATAATATTGGCTAAAATGGACCTGTGTTCTAACTGTCAGTCCTAGAAGTGGCTCAGAAATCAGACTCCTTGAATTTAATGAGGCTCATTTCAAGTAAGTGTGATTCATGATCCCACTCAAAATTGGGTTTCTATATACATGTATGTGTTTCTCCCATGAGATCCCACAAGTAAGCAATCAAATCTTGTTTGAAATTACTGAAATTGCATGGAATATTTAGCATTCATCCAAAATTTCATGAACTTATTTTTTTAACCATTTTAATTTAATTTTGGGCCATGCTATCAACTCTTCATCTAGCCAATGAAGCAACAGTCAAAAGTAGCCAAGAGTGTTGGGGATTTTTTGAAATTGAAATCAGAAACAACTCTGCTGCTAAGAATTCCATACCTCCAGACACATCCTGGAGGAAAAAGAGCCTTGCCTAGTAGCCAGAACAGTGTTTTTATCTTCTCACAACTCATATGAAGAAGCCCAGAGTCAAGTTGGATAGTGTTGAAATAGAAAACTTGTGCCTGGCAGAATCGTTTTTTTAAAAAAAATCCCCATTTAAGCAAAAACATTTTATTATAATTGATTATATGTGTTGTTGTGAAACAGATATAAAATAAGACTCCAAAGAAATACATACCTTTGATAACTATAAATAAAAGTATAAAACAAAGGACCGAATATATATATCCAGGATTTGATTTGATTCCTTCATCCAGGATTCTCATTAATTATGAAAATAAACTATTAAAGACCACATGATATTCTAAACTCTACATTGGCTTTGTTTCTTTGTTCTTTCATCCATGGCTCTTTTGTAGGTGGATAATCCTATCTGAGAACAAATAAGAACTTGGTTCAGGAGAAATATCATATCAGTATCTTAATATCTTTTTTCATTAATTACAAGGAGCACCCAGTACCTTTAGAAAATAGGACAGGATCATAACTATTGTTCCATAGACAAGATTGGAACCAGTAAATGACATTTTCGGGAAAACTTTAGGAAAACTACCTAATAATGAGATCTATCCAGCAGGAGAGACACAGTCTTTGAAGTTTGTAATCACTCTTTTCTTGAACCCACCCAGTAAACAGAAGCCATATCCTTTATGGATAATTTTCCACCGTTGAACATGTTTTTTAAGAATTATTATTCTTGTTATCTGGAATCCGTGTTCCTATAGCTCTTCTTTTCTTTCTTTAAGGTACCATCATTTTCATGGGGAGAGTAATGCACCCAGAAGCGATGAATCCAAGTGTGCATGATTTTGAAGAACTTTAATAGCTCCACAGGTTGATCCACATTCTCACAAAAGAAAACAAGCACACTAAGTTTGCAATTGATGTATTTAAGGTTTTCCATGTGGTGGTTTACTTTCTTTTTTTAGTTCTCCCTTTTTTGCAATGTTACCTTTGAGATACTATTTAAAAAGACAAACCATTTCCAGGTCTGACTTCACCTATGAAATTGCAGACCGTAGTTGTGGAAGGAAAGCTTTCAGTATTAAAATATATGTTGTTGTCTTCGTGATTTATTGTGTTGGTCCTTTAAAATAAAAAAAATTAAAATATCCATGCTAGTGACCATTTTCTTGTCTTGGGAATCAATGCCTAATTGCCTCTCAAATGAAGCCATTCCAAATTTCTATAGTAGAATATAATTAATTGTCAAGGCTCTTTGAAGCCTAGATAACAATCCCAAAGTGCTCAGATTTTTAAAGATGAGAGCCCCAGAAGGCCTTTGGGCAATGTATTGGGAACACATTCCAGAAGTGGGAAGAGCTTAGATCAGTGTTTCTCAACCTCAGCAACTTTAAGATGGATGGACTTCAAGTCCTAGAATTCCTCAGCAAATCATACTAACTGAAGAATTCTAGGAGTTTAAGTCCACCCAGCATAAAGTTGCTAGGGTTGAGAAACACTGGCCTAGATAGAAATTATACCATAACTAACTTGGATTTATTTTAATTTAAATGTAATTAAAATTGAATTAAGCAATCCTGGTCAATATGACCATTCCCCGTATATTTTGTGCATTTCCCAAAGTGTCACAGTAAAATTTACAATTCAGCATTGTTATTGTTTTGTGAGCTGATATCACAGCTAAAATTCTAGACACTATTTTCCAGCTTGGACAACCTTCAGAGGTGTGAACTCCAATTTCCAAAATTCACAATTGTTGTGAACTCTAGAAATTGAATGCCACACAACTATAAGTTGCCCAGGTTGGTAAATGCTAATCTAACCCATGGAGGAAATAATTCATTACATCTCTGTGTGGTGCACCACTCTCTTTTATCTTCTTCTATAATGTCTCATCTACCACTGACTCCTGTGCAAAAGCCAGGGAAGTGAGGAAGACTTTCAGGAAAAACAGGCAAGGTTCCCAGGATTAAGCAGGGAAAATACAGCACTGGAAGTTTTGAGAAAGAATTATTCCAGAACCATAACTCTGTCTTGCTTCAGAAAAGGCAAGAGTTCCAGAATATGTGGGAAACCTATAGTGATATCTAATCCTAATGCATTTGTAAAAGATCAGGGACGGAGGTTGTGTGATGTCTTGAAAGTAGGGAAAGTGGCACTATACTATAGCAGTGCATCAAGACAATGTGTACTGCAGCTTTAAATAGTATAATTCCCATGGAGCATTCTGGCCTTGTTTGTTTTTTTCTAACAGTTGTCCCATTGCACCCACCTTTTTAAAATCAGCAGTTAAGACGCTGGGCTTGTGGATCAAAAGGTTGGCAGTTTGAGATCCAAGAACCGTGTGACACGGTGAGTTCCTGTTCCTGCTTCAGGTCCTGCCTATTTAGCATGTAAATAGACACCACTTCAATGTGAAGGTAACAGTGTTCCATGCACTCAATGTATAATCATGCCAGCCACATGGTCACAGAAGCATTTTTGGACCATGCTGGCTCCCTTGGCTATGAAACAGATGAGCACCTCCCCCAGCTAATTTCCATGTTGTTGCCAAGAAGACAATATGAGCCATTATGCAATCTCAAAGTCAATCTTCCTATGAGTAACATTGATGTGTGTCAAGACAAAAAAAAATGCACTAAAATTTTTAAAAAGCCGGTTTTAAATGTGTTTCTGTAATTGCTGCTGTAATGTTAAAAAAAAAGCAATGTCCATTTGAAACTTGAGTAGCTGTCACTCACTCTAAATGGTTGTACTTCGTAGTCAATGGGGATCGGGGACATAATAATTTATCAAGATTTCTTCTGGCAGGCAGATTAACATGAAATCATACAATTCTCTGTGCAGTTCCTTGGATTGTTCATGAAAAACAGCAAATGTTTTTGTGGCATGGCACTTAGCTATCTTCTGTAGATAAGAACCATATCATCCAAGTCCAGTTAAAGAGAATATTAGTAAAATCCCATTCAAAACACTAAGGCACTAATAAAAGCTTTCTAGTTCCTTTGATTTCTATATGGATTTGATTCTGTTCTCTGTCAAATCGTTTTGGGCAAGATGTCTAACACAAATCTGCATGTCCTTCCACTCTAGTAGCTTTCCTGTATGTACCTTAGATTCTCCCTGCCATCAAAAAAAGCTTTATATTCATTCAAATGCAATTGTATTGATGCTTCTACAGATTAAAAGCACTTTATTAATAAAGCATGGGGAAAAACAGCATAGATGGCAATCCTGTGCATGCTTCATTAAGGAACATTGCCAAGATGTATAGGATTGTGACTCTTTAATAAGTGAATTCTTTTCTCATTCACTAATTCTATTGCTTTGACCCCATTAAGGAAAAAGCAAAAGCTACTCCCAGGCATTAAGTTGGTGCTTAGCTAAAGTGGAATCAATAATTAAAAAAAATTAAGTGTGCAGTCTTTACTTTTTTCCACCATTTAATGTTTTACCTTTGGCAATATCCAGGATTGTATAGATGGCTTGTTGGAATGATGGAGCCAATAGCTGTTCATAGTAAGTTGCCGCCTGAGTCCTGATAAAATGGTTATTGTTTTCCAGATGATAATGTTCTTTCTAAATCTGCAACATTATCCGCTCAAAACAAAAACAAGAAAATGAACAAGAAGAAAGGGAGAAATTTTCTGAATTTTTATTTATTTCGTCCTTCCCACCTGTTTACATAGCAGAGATGGGAAATTATGGTGGGTTGAGAGAGCTAAGTGCTTTTCATCTTCTGCTGCTAATTTATTAGATTTATATTCCACTTTTCCTCCAAGATCTAAAGATGGCCTTCAATCCTTCAGTTTATGCCCCAAACAGCAAAGCTATATGGTTGGCTGGGTTGAGGAAGAAAAAGCCTCCAATAGGATTCCAGAGCTAAGGGTGGTCTTGAATGTGAGCCTCCCTGGTCCTACTGCAATATTTAAACCACTAAACCATGCTAGCAATGGTTTTTATCTTCACCAAGTATTTTTTCATTGGTTGCAGCAATCGGGTATATCTAGATTAATGAAAAGAAGGATGAGGGGGGACATGATAGCAGTGTTCCAATATCTCAGGGGCTGCCACAAAGAAGAGGGAGTCAAGCTATTCTCCAAAGCATCTGAAGTCAGGACAAGAAGCAATGGTTGGAAACTAATCAAGGAGATATCCAACCTAGAATTAAGGAGGAATTTCCTAAGTGAGAACAATGAATCAGTGGAACAACCTGCCTCCAGAAGTTGTGAGTGCTCCAGTGCCCCAGGCGGTTTTTAAGAAGAGATTGGACAGCCATTTGTCTGAAATGGTATAGAGTTTCTTGACTGAGAAGAGAGTTGGACTAGAACAGAGGTCCCCAACCTTTTGCGCACCAGGGACCGGTGCCATGGAGAAAGGTTTTTCCATGGACCACAGGGGATGTGGTTTTGAATACTGCCTGCATCCCGAGGATGGAGCTTTGCTTGGTTGTGTGGCTTGCTTGCTGGCATGCTGCAAACCGGTTCTGGTCCACGGACCATGGGTTGGGGACCCCTGGACTAAAAGACCTTCAAGGTCTCTTCCAACTCTGTTATTATGTTATCTGATAGGTAAAGCCAAGAGATACTCCAATAATAATGAGGGAATAATTGCAACCTCAAAGAGTTCATATCTAAAAAATGAGGAATATCACTGTGACAACTGCAGAGCTAAATTCTCACTGCTTCTTCCACCTTGTCTTGATCAACTCGCTTCTATTTGGAGACCGTTGAGAAAGTGGTAGGGATTCGGCTACAGCATTTCCTTGAAAATGCAAATACTGTAGACTTATTTTAGTCCGGTGCTTGGAGGTACTTGATGGTATGAAATGATGAAGTTGAAACTAAGAACTATTGTTTATATTCAAACATACTACATATATTGGGGGTGTGATGGCACATAGGTTAAAGAGTCTAAGCTTGTCAGCTGGAAAGCTGACAACCCGGGTTTGAGATCCCAGCTCTGCGCAATGGGGTGAGCTCCCATTATTTGCCCCAGCTCCTGCCCACCTAGCAGTTCAAAAGCATGCAAATGCAAGTAGATTAATAAGTACCACTTTGATGGGAAGGTAACAACGTTCCTATGCTGGCCACATGACCACGGAAATCATCTTTGGACAACATGGCTCCCTCGGCCAAGGAACAGAGATGAGCAACGTGCTCATCAGATATGATTGACAGGGAAACCTTTTCCTTTACCTTTAGAAACATTCTTGGTCAACTTGATGGAGGTGCACTCCTCTAAAAGAATAGATTTGTACCCAAGGTCTTCCTCGATTAGTTGTCACTGGACCGAAGCAGAAGACAATGATTCATGCGCTGACTACCCTTTGCTTGGATTAGTGCAATCCGTTTTACATGGTGCTGCCATTGGAGACTGGAAAATGAAGCCGGACAAAGTGCAGCATCTTGCGTATGGGTGCATTGGAGACACCACAGTCACATAACACCTTTTTACAGTCACTTTATTGGTTACCTGTAAGTTTCAAGGCAGAAGTTCAAAATGCTGTTTTTAATGTATAAAACCTTTTATGGCTTTGCAGCTGTCTTCTTGTCTAATATGTATATCTCATCTTCCCAGCCCTGAACTAAAAGGAGGAAGGACTCACAAGGTTAAATTTAAATTATTATGGCCTTCCTGTTATAGAATACTTTCCTTTGGGAGTGATGCTAGCACCCTAACTATTGGTCTTCTGGAAGACTTAAGCTGCTCTGGAATGCATTAGACAAGTGAAATGTCACGGTTGCACTTATTTGCCTTGTATCTGGTTATTATTAATTAATTAATTAATTAAACTTGGCTGACTGAACCAAATGCCCTATATTATTTTAACTATTCATTAATTATGTAGCTTAGAAGTAACTTGAAAGCACTGTATTTATTCAAGGGATTTTTTTTCTCATTTTACAGCAGACTTTAGCCTAAAACAAAATGAAACTGTCTTTACTGATTTCTCTGTTACAAAATAATGCCTATAGCTGGCCATAGCACCAGAAGGCAAGACAAGAAACAATGGATGGAAACTAATCAAGGAGAGAAGCAACCTAGAATTAAGGAGAAACTTCCTAACAGTGAGAACAATCAACCAGTGGAACAGCTTGCCTTCAGAAGATGTAGGCGCTTCATCACTGGAGGCTTTTAAGAAAAGACTGAACAGCCATCTGAAATGGTCTAGGGGTCTCCTGCTTGAGCAGGGGATTGGGCTAGAACAGGGGTCTTCAAACTTGGCCCGTTTATGACTTGTGGACTTCAACTCCCAGAATTTCTCAGCCAGCGTGCCTGGCTGAGGAATTCTGGGACTTGAAGTCCAAAAGTCATAAAATGATTAAGTACTGATTACTGAGGAAGTATTTCCTGCCTACAATTAAAACTCAAAGTTTATCTCCTCTGAATTGTTTGCAGAAGAGGAAATGGGGCCAGTGGCATGTCTGGTACCCTGACTAAATCAATGCAAATTCTAGAACAATATAAGCATCTGGGCCAGTCTGCTTGTATTTGCAGATACAGTTTTATACACCAAGAATCCTCTCAGATGTGAAAGAATCTATTATAATCAGAAATAGCATCCTCTCCCCCTCCAAAAAAAAGCATATAAGGACCCGTAATATAATCAGATAAGCATATACAGTACTTCATTTCTCTAATCATGGATCCAGATTACCTGGCATTCTATTATTGCCTGCTTCTGCTAGCAAATTATAATCCACATGGTGCTGTTATTGTTGTTTGTAAATGCATTGACCTAACAGGTTAAAAAGCCCCTATCTTGTTACTTTATAGTTTTGCCTTTGTAATAAGCACACCCTAATTAAGTGGATGAAGGAACTTTAATTTAAACCAGGTGAATTTCAAAGGCTTAGCAGGAAAATATTCAGGGACTCGTATTTTATTATTCCTTCTCTACAGCTACATTCCTACAATATACTTAACTAGATCAGCTCCAAAGCCTTCTCAAAACATAAAGCATGGAGGCTGAAATCAGGCAACACCAAAAAATGACGGGACTCCAAAAACAAGAAGCCTAAATACAGATCTTTCACAAGGGAGACTGGTGGGTGGCATAAAGGCAGCAGACCAGCAGCTTGATCCCTTGCTTGCCCCTTTAGCCAATTTTAGCAAAGAGGCATTGGTATCCAGTATGTTCAGGAGCAAAAGCCCTGGGCACTGGACAGTATCTTTGTAAATTACTCCTTCAGTACCTCTGGCCTTGTGGCTGATGAAGAACTTGAAACCCAGGTAAACAAGTCTCTGAGATGTGTTAAAGAAAAAAAAACACCTATGCTACATACTTGGATTAAAAAAAAACAATCTTACACATTTGGAATAAAAGCTTGGGTCTTCTACCTGTCAACAAAAGCAGAGCAGAACACTTTATGCATGCATGAAGTTCCACCTGCCATTGTCAGGAAAAGGACCCCTGTGATACATATGCGGTTCAGTTTCCAGTTTATAGATTTCCAAATTATGGAATAAATTGGTTGTGATTCAAAACTGTTAACAATTTCTGAATTGGTGGGCTGATATCAAAACTAAATCACTTCGATTGGATTCACATGCTGTATATTTAATTACTATTGGAGTAGCCTATTGGATAAACCCAACTGCAAATCACAGCTTAAGGATAAATACATTATGTGAATCTAACCAACAGTATTATATTTAACAAACCATAATTAACCAGTGGCTACCATGTATGTCAGGTTGAACCTTTCAGCTCCTAAATATTGTACTGATCTAAATTTTCCAATCAATTCTGTAATAAGGAATAAGTTTCCATGCATGCAGAACATTTCTATATGCAAACGTTCTGTCATGTACATATGGTTAGCAGCTTCATTATATGCCAAAGATGTTTTCTGATATGAAAGAGCTTCTTCCTCAAGAGTTTTATCTTCACATTGAATCATGTACAGATCTTGGAAAAACAGTTGTACAGATCTTGGAAAAACAGTATCTCTGATTTGGAGTCATGGCAAGAATTTATAACCACCTTCAAGGCATTTAAAGAACTGTGATGATGATGGTCCCTGCATTTTGGCTGGTCTTTAAAGTCAATAAATTCCACGATACAAACTGCTATTGGGAAATGACCGAAGCAGGCAATTTTCGTCCCATGCTGATTTGAAAATGAACAATAGAGAAACTGCAAAAAGCAATAAAAACAAGGGCTGACAAACATGGCAGAATTCTCATTGGTTCTAAAAAATAAATGTTTGCCTTGGTGGGAAAAATAAATGCTTGTAAGACCAAGAGTCATAAACTGACAGAAATGATTAAGTGATCATTTAGTTCAAACACGTTGCGCTCGTATATCTCCAGATGTTCCCCTGCCAGTATTTATCATGGTGACAGATTTGGCATGTTATGCTAATTCCGCAGAAACAGGATCAAGAAGATGGTTATACTTTGTTAGAATATTGGCAGCAAAATCAAATATGTACAAGCCATTCCAGCCACAATGAGATCCATAATTGGTTGAACCTGGAGGAAACATCTTTTCCTATGCCTTCAGAGATAGGCAACGCCTAAGTACAGTTAGTTTTCACTTGAGACTTGATTTCTGTCACTAAACAACATGGTGGTAAAGCATGATGTCATATGACCACATTGTTTAGGGACAGCAGTTCTAGCACTCTTTGTTGCCTTTCTTATGCTGATTCTCTGACATTCGTAAACACAACGTCACATGCTCACCATTTTGTGCCCTCCTGCTGGCTTCCTCATTGACTTTGTCACAAGCCAGCAGTAAGAAGACTGCAAATGACAATTATTGCAAGATGCTTCAATGTCCTAACTGTGACCTGAGCTCTGAGCACTTGGAGTGTGATCCCATGAGCCTGGGGATGCTGCAAGCATCATAAGCATAATGACTGTTCATAAGAACCACTTACTCAGCACCATCGTAAGTTCTAACGGTTGCTGACCAAGTGATTGTTAAGCAAGGGCAACCTCTAAGCACATAGGAACTATTTTTCCTTTTGCCAGGCTAGTATAATAAGATGGGTTGTCTGATTTTAAGGCTCAGTGGCAGAACACATGATTTGCATGAAGAATGTTCCTGTTCTGGTTGGAAAGACAAGTAGCAGGTGATGAAAAAGGCCACTGCCTGAGATGCTACTGTGCTTGCCAAAAGCAGATGTTTAATTGGTTGTGGAATATAAGTTCAAACACCTGAGCAGAAGGCAACTGCATCCATCAGTAACTGCAGCTTTCTAAGTTAACTTTAAGGGCATCTCTCCCCTGCCTACGTTCCAGTAATTAATTTCCTATATTACCAGGACATGACTGACTATTGCAAAGCTCACCTAAGGCATACATGTGAGGATATCAACTGATAACACAGGAACTACGGTTTACGGCTGCCAGTTTAGCATTCATCAGCAACAACAAATTGAGAACACTCCCAAACTTCCAAGCAATTAACCAAGCTGGGAAAGAGCCACTATTTGTAGTTCTGAGAAATATATAAGCTATTGTCCATTTGTAATACCGTAGCAGTATTAAGGCATGGCAGAGTGCTATATACATAGCTATGTTCAAAGATATTCTGTTATTGTACATCAGTTGCAGAAGAGTTATAGCAGAACAAAGCTCACTTGTAGATTGTTCCAAAGTACCACAACTGCAGTGGTGGGATTCAAATATGTGAACAACCGGTTCTCTATGTAAATGCCGCTTCCAGAAGTCCATTCTTGGCCTGGGCAACAAAAAATTAGCTACCAGTTCTCCCAAACTGGTGCAAACTGGCTGAATCCCACTACTGCACAACTAGAATCAGAGTACTCTTTGCGTACACCTGGGATATGTAATTGTCCTACCAAAAACACGACTGCAACCCTCCATAGTAGTTGAATAGTTGAACAATCTGGTGTGAGAGTTGTAGTACAAACATCTGGATTTAACATGGCAACCAAAATCCTATTGCCTCAGCTAGTTGGTTACAACACAGGTAGTCCTTGACTTATAACAGTCCATTTAGTGACAACATTGAAAAAAAGCAATTTATTACTATTTTTCACAGTTACAACTGTTGAAGCATCCTGATGATCATGTGATCAAAATTCAGATGCTTGGCAACCGGCTCATACTTATAACCGTTGCTGTGTCCCAAGGTCATGCAATTGTCTTTTGCAAACTTCTGACAAGCAAAGTCAATGGGGAAGCCAGATTCACTTAACAATCAGGTTACTAACTTATCAACTGGAGTGGACGCACATAACAACTATGGCAAGGAAGGCCATAAAATGAGGCAAACCTTACTTTACAAAGTCTCACTTAACAATAGAAATTTTGGGCTTAATTGTGGTCATACGTCTCACCTTCCAGGGATATCTATAGGGAGTTGTCAAAAAGTCAATATAGTATGTAAAAAAAGCGTTGAAATTTTTTACAGTCATGACTGTCATCTTGACTTTTTTTGAGAGAGATTCTTTTCCTTTTCAAGGAAAAAGGGAATTAAAGAAAAAAAATTAATTGAACTATTTGTTTACTAGCAATATAGAGAGAGAGCCTACGTCTCCTGTAGGAATTGCTGGTGGAAATACAAATACATTGGTGCCAAGGGAGAGGGGTGATTTTTTTTTCATCTCCTTAAAAAAAACAAATCATTGCAGTGGGAATTGGGGAAAAAAATGATCCTCTCAGTTCCGTTTGGTAGTATGAAGTTCACTTTTACTAATTTCAGGAAAAGAGCAAAAAGGCAGCTATGTATAACCTACCATTTGGACTGTGTTCATATAACATGCTTCACTTGGTTACTGAAATAACTCATCTTCTGGATTTGCACAATACAATAAATCATCGCTCCAGATTCATGCAATAAAGTCCGAATCACAAATCTATCAACCATATTGTACAAATGTATGTGTGAGATTTTTAAATGACCCATTTACTCTTCTTGTATGAACATATCCTGTGCAGCCTTAAATCATATAGAGCACATGGCCCTCTTCAGATATTGAGTAGTGATGCATGGATAGCAGGTATAAGTCCAGCCCACACCTCTTCATTGTGTGATTTTATTTACTGTATATTAACAGCAAACTGAAGGGATGTTTGTAGGATGAAAATCATCCCATTGCTTGCCCCAAAAATTCCTTCTCTGAAGAAGATATGAGGTAGAGCTCTATCATTTTGAACAGCTTCATGAGTAATAATAGAGCTGCATTTCTCTAGCAAAGTTGATTATTCAGGGGGCTTTGTTTTGTTTTTGTTTTGGTGCTTTCAAGTTATTCTTGGCACTTGGCAATTCCTGCAATTTTCTTGGCAAGATTTCAGAAGTGGTTTGCTATTGCCTTCTTCTTCCACAGCAAGGGTGTCAAACTTGCCGCATCACATGACGTGTCATGATGTATCGTGACTTTTTTCCCCTTGGCAGAGCTGGGGTTGGTGCGGCATCCACATGACGCATCCATCCCATGGGCTGGCAGTTTGACACCCCTGTTCCACAGGCTGAAAGTGAGTGGCCCAAGGATGCCCAGTTGGCTTTGTGCCTAAGGGAGGACTAGAATTCACAGTCTCCTAGTCACCTTATCCTCTACACCAAGATCATCTTGAAAAATGTATTCAGTCCTGAGGATTTGGGGAAGGATTTAGAGAAGGGCAATAAGAATATTCAAGAATCTATTAAAAGAGGATATGGAGTTGAGCATGATTAGCCTGAATAAAAGAAGTTTACTAAGCATGGTCATTCAGTGGGACTATAAAAGGTGTAGGAAGGGGAAATGATGAAATATCTGTGGTTATGTTATCACACAAATGCTACATGAGTCACAGAAGATGATAAAGGTTTATAATGGAGATGACATCATCTATGTTTTTTTTTCATATTGGCCCCAATAGGGTTTGCTTCAAACAGATTTTTTCAGAGAATAAAAAATAATGGCATGTTAACAAAAGCAGACAACATTCAGGTTGAAATAAAACTCTCTTCTGCTTATATAGAATTTGTGCATGTACTTATTTTCCTTACTCTGAAGGAAAACAACCTCCAAATAAGGTTTCCTTGGAGAAGGATTTTGATGCCTTTCTGAGAGATTATTCAAAATAGTTCCAAATTTCTCTTCTCTTTGAACAAAAACATTTAACTCTCTTAAATAATGCAGATGAGTTGGATGGTTGTAAGCGCACACATAATACTTGGAAGGCAATTTATAATAAGGACCTGGCAGAAGCTTTTACAAATGTCACTGTACTCTTCCACTTTTATCTAACTTTGCCCTTTTCAAACTGTGAAGAAGAAAGTGATTTCTCCAAACTGTCCCTGATTAAAATTAAATTTTGATCTACAATGACTGTCATCATGTATTCTCTCTGTAGAATGAGATCTTCGGAGAGAAATGTCACTGGGTGATCTCATCTCTGAATGTGCTGCCAATAAAACAAGAAAAGGGAAGATATAGATTCTTAAATAATCTGAAACAGAGGACTAGGTGAACCAAGGTTTTGACAAAATAATTTGAACTGTGGAAGAATATGATTCATTCACAGAAGTGAAGAAGTCACTGATTGACTCAATAAAACAATTCGGGTAGCCTTAAGCTGCAAAAAGCTCTTTTCAAACTTTCCCAAAATATTGTTGAAGTTCCAAGGACAAAGACAATGAGGGTCTCCTAAGCAGAGTCAAGTGACATGAAATAACATGAACCTTTTGCTTCACACTTTAGATTCAAGATTTTTTTTGGGGGGGGGGGTTGCATTACTTTCTAGAATTGTTCTTCAAGAAGTCCATTGAAATGAGAGAGGAGACAAGATGACAGAATTTAGGCCAAGTGTAATGCAACTTCTGCCTGGCTCTGGCATGGCAATAAGCCAGTGAAGAATGTATTGTTATGATATCTATGGAGAATTGCAAACATCCAAGTCATGGTTGTCTCAAAGGTGCTTTTTTTTCAAAAGGCAATTGGACTCATCCAAGAAGCTTCCATCCCCCTCCTTCATCCTCTACCATCCAGTCAGAACTGAAGAAGCTTCTTGAGAATGATGAGAAATGAAACATCTTCCTCAAGGAAATCCAGTCCAGTTGCCTTTTGAAAATTCTTCAAGGAAAAAACACCTTTTGAAAAAGCACCTTTAAAACAATGTCTATTCTTTGTTTATATTTGTTCATGAAATGTGGTTAAGATATCTGTTTGAGGTGTCTTGGGACAATTGTGATCTGTTTTGTATTATGCTTCAATATAAAACAATTATATTGACACAAGTTGTAATGAGAACAGAGCAGGAAGTGAAAATTACGTCCTCAGGTCTTTCTACATTTAAGAGAGGCTCTGATAACACCAGATGCCATAGCATCAAAAAAAAAAGTTTGGTTTTTTTTTCAAAATACAGCTTTAAGATTTTTCTTACAGTCACCTAATTTCTGATGAAAAGATGACAAATGCAGCCCCGCAATTAATACGATACCTTAAACCGATCATTGTTCAAAGTGGTACAAGTTGAGTTTCATTTTTCTCCTTTCTTCTTCCTTCTTGTCCTGATAGATGATGTCATGTTGATGAACCCATAGATTGTAGAGCTCAAATCTTCTTTCATTAAACAAGCTGATTGTATGGCACCATTTCTCTGTCTGTCTATCTTTTCACAGGCAAAGGTTTTAGACCCTGAATTTGAACAGCCTAAACCTTAACAAGCACTAAACATATTTATGTATTTCAAACATAAGTTTAACAAAATAAAGACTAGCTCACTCTTTGGTAAGGGACAATGGCCTGCTAAATTAATAATGGATACCCTATGCATGCATAATTTATTTAGAATAATAAATGTTATGGGAAAATTAAACACTCTGTTTCTATGAGGTAAGCAATGTTGGGTGAACATGCTAAGCAATGCAGAAGACTTGACAAGTTTGAGAAATGCATTAGGCAATCATGTCTAATAAAATTACTTCTGATGTAAAATATACAAATCTGCTACTTGATTTAAAATTCTAAATAGGGATGCAATTCAACAGCAAAAAAACCAGAAAAAGCATAATAGGCATCCATTTCTAATATACAGTACATAGATTATACATGTCCAATGTAATATATGACTTCAATTTTAAATTAGATTCTGATTCAGTAATCCAAGTAATGATTTGTTCCAAACAGTGAAGACTCTTAATGAAACAAAGAAATGAAACGTGTAAACCAGGTAGACTTTTTTTGCTTTGGGTTTTGTTTTGTTTTTTGGAAGACTGAAGTGTAATGAGTGTTTTTGTTTTTAAGAGCAAGTGAAAACCAATAAAGCCCCAAGGTCATGGATGAAGGCACACTAAGGTTCAGGCAAGGTTCATATAAGCTAATTTAATCTAAATACAAAATGGTTAAGCACAATTTGTGATTATAAGGCATTCTGTTCAACAGAGCAAAATAGCCAAGCAGCAATCATACTGTTATAAATTATAGCCTTGATTTTATCTCCTGAAGGAGGGTGAGCTTTGGGTTAGAGTTTGATCTCTCTTATTTATAAGACATCAAGCAGTTTCTTGCCATATTTGACTGCATATTAATAGTTGCAATAGTAGTTACTCTTGCTTATTCGTTTTTGCTTTTTTTAAATTTCTTTAATTTCTTCATAGACTAACATTTTTATTAAGAGATTGTAATAAACAAGTACCTTTGCTTTTCCCCCCTATATATTGGTTTTCCTCTTTTTTTTTTAAATGGCTTTTTCCAGGGAGAAAGGGGGCAATAACAAAACCCAATAACCTCTCTCACAACTTGTGATAACTGATTCAAATTCCCAAGTCTAGCGAGATGGATTAGAGCTAATGGAGGGTTATTAGAGCAAGTAGTGGTAAAAGAGAATTAAATCTTTTAACAAACTGTTATGGTTGAACAGTAAGTATTCTGATATGTACATGTATCATTCACTAGAGTGGCTCAGTGTGGAACCCTGGTTTGAAACAACTCTACAAATTAAACTGTACAAAAACAGTCAAGGGAATTTTTCCAATATCCATACTTTTGAATATTTACCATATTGATTGATTATATCCCATCAAGTTATTTCTGACTTCTAGTGACCACACAGATAGATTTTCTCCACATAATCTATCCCTAACCTGTTCTTTCAAGTCTTCCCGCCATATACTCATCACCACTGTAATTGACCTACCTTGTTGCTGGTTGTCATCTTCTCTTTCCTCCCTCCTTTCCCAGCATTAGAGCCTTCTCCGAAGAGCTAAGTCTTCACATAATGTGTCCCAAGTAGGATAATTTGAGCCTGATCATTTATACTTCAAGTGGAAACTCTGTTTTGATTTGTTCAATGATATATTGGGTTTGTTTTCATGGCTGTCCATGTATATTCAGAAATCTTCTCTAACGCCAAAGTTCAAAAGCATTCCTAGCTAGAAGGGAGTCACAATCCCATAGAGTGTCAAAGGAAATACTATGATTTGCACGGTTATGATCTTTATTTTCATATAATTCCATAAAATTCCTAATCCTAACTATCTGAAGCAAATAATAGTACAGTCCTATGGTAACTCATTTTCATGAAAATTATGGGGTTTGTTATTATGATATGATTTTGATTGCTCAACCAAATGGTTAGACTGGATTTTCCAAGTAAATCCAAGTAAAACTGCCTTTTGCAGTTGACTCATGGTGATTTTATTAATTCTGATGATGGTGCTCCAGATGTTTTGGTTTTGTGCCCAAGACAGATATTACTGCTGGGGTTGCCTTTGCTTTCTTTGCCATAGTCATTATACTTCTATTTGCAAGGTCTTTGTATTTTGCGATTTTCTCCAATTTTTTCTCTTCTCTTCTGCTGTATCTAGATACTACAAAGTCCACCTATCCAGTTTTTTTGTCTTTCTTATTAACAATTGTTAAATGGGGTGTCACATGGCAGATGTTTATCTATTTGAATTCTAAAGTCACAGAGTACTTTAGTTTTTTCATTTTCTACTACTTTATCTATTTGTTGGTTCCACCAACTCTTGCCTGCAGGAAAATAGTATTTCTTGCAGATATTCCAATCCAGTTTGCTACTTTTTCATGCCATTGTTTGTAGTCATTCCATGCAAACTTCTTACAGCAGCTAACGAAGTGATCCATTTGTTCTTCAGCTTCTTTGCAGAGGTGGCATTTGCTGTTGCTGTCTTCTCAATTCTGGCTTTGTATACATTTGTTCTTAAGGCGTGGTCTTGGGCAGTCATAATTAATCCCTTTGTGTGTCTCTTTCACTTTTTGGCTCTTAGCCTTTGTCAGGGTTTGTTGTTGTCTGCTTTGTCTGCTATTTTGTGTATATGTGTGCTGGTCATGTAATACTTTTCTCTGCCCATGTCTCTTTTCTATTCTTTATTTGGTCTTTCTGGTAGGCCAGAAAGTTTGTTTTTCTAGTATTCAATAAACTTTAATGGTATACTAGCTTCAGTGCATCTTCTTCACTGTCCCCCAGATAGTCTCCCAATGCCCTTTTAAGTCCTTGAACTGTCTAGTGTATTTGCAACATTCCATGTCCACCTATGCTCCTTGGTAGGTAGAGTCTGTCAACATTGCTGCATGGATGAAAGGCATGATTCATTGTCATAATTTTCCTGGTCTTCCTAACCAGGGCTCTTCGTTTTGCTTGAATCCAGTCCATTATTCCAACTGTGTATTAATGACTGAAATTGCCCAGGTGTCAATTTTTCTTCTCGACTTCAGTGTGCTTGATGCTGTCAACTTGAAGAATGCCCAGATATTTGTGGTGATCTTTTTCATTCAGCCTATTTTTCTTACTATCAGCAGCAGCACAATTGTTTACAGAACAGAACTGAATAACAGAGTCCAACCCACTGTTCAAGCAGGAGACCCTACACCATTTCAGACAAGTGGTTGTCCAGTCTCTTCTTTAAAAGCCTCCAGTGATGGAGTGCTCACAACTTCTGAAGGCAAGCCATTCCACTGATTAACTGTTCTCACTGTTAGGAAACTTCTTCTTAGTTCTAGGTTGCCTAGATTATTGCCTAGATTAATTCATGATTAAACTGGGATTATAATGCAAGACATTCTATCTGAAAAACCCTTGCAGTTATAAGAGTCCTTCAAGCTTTTTACGAATTTCAGAAATCCACTGTTACTGTGGAATTTGAATGCACCTGGTACAAAATAAAATCATTTTGGAATAGGAAATAGATATTCAGTCCATCAGAGATTCTAACATAAGGAAGATGGAAGTAAACTGTACAATGTATCTTGCTGCCTCAGCATGCCCATGTTTTTACAAAGAGAGCAATATGCTGATGCATTTTACTGACTTGCTTTTCTGTACTCTGGGGAAACTGAGTGGGAACAACAACTGTCCCATTCAAAATCTCTAACAGCTTCCCTTTCTAGGTCCTTGTGTAAGTTAGAATACTTGCAGTGAAAGCAAACTAACACAATCTAACTATAGCACGAATGCTTTACTGAAGAGAAAGGGTATTAAGTACTCCCTCTGTAGTGTCTCTGCAGGTAAGCACATTCCTTCAATCCTGCAGTTACTCCTCTGCAATTTAGGGCAGGAACTCAAACTTGACCTTGATAAAAAAAAAACCCTCCAAAGTGTACAATCATATTGCAATATTTATTTATATGTAAATGATTTATGCATAATAAGCATGTATCTCATCATCTCTTTTCTACTGCTTAGGAAGAGCAATGTGCTATTTGTATTGCCCTTCCTTCAAATTGAAGTGCCCTGGAGATTTACAGCTCATTTTCAGAGATGGAATGCTATCAAATGAAAGAGATTCCTCAATTAGAATGAACAGAGAACCCTGCACAGCTGGTGTAGGCTCAGCTGTTTTCGTAAGTTTTATCTAACAGAAGCATGGGCCAAAATGTTGGCTTGAATAAAATGAGCCAAGGTAATCCTCAACTTCCAACCACAATTAGGACCATAATTTCCATGGCTAAGCAAGAAGGTTGCTAAGTGAGCCACAACCAATTTTATGACCTTTTTGCCATAGTTGTTAAGCGAATTGCAACAGTCGTTAAGTGGATCACATGGTCATTAAGCGAATCTGGTTCTCTCCATTGACTTTGCTTGCCAGCAGCCAGCTGGGAAGATGAAAAGGGCAATCACATGACACCAGTTGCCAAGTTCCTGAATTTGATCATTTGACCATGGGGATGCTGTGAAGGTCATAAGTGTAAGGACTGGTTGTAAGTCACTTTTTTCAATGCTGTTGTAACTTAGAATGGTCACTAAACAAATGATTGTAAAGCAAGGACTACCTGTATAGAGGAGTGATTCACCTGAGTAGATTTGTAGTAAAAAGGTAGTAAAAATATGCAGAGGGCAGGAGAAATTCAGCCACCATGCTCTCACAAATAATTCTCAATAATATGTAACCTCTAGATGAAAAATGCTGATTTCTGATCTGAATCAACCAAAGATAACCATTTATTGAGTGAATCCCATTCAGAATCATTATTGTTCAGGCAGTGGGCAATAATGATTCTGAGGGGTTGAATGAAACCAGTGGAAGGGCTTGCCTTCAGAAGTTGTGGGAGCTTCATCACTGGAGGCTTTCAAGAAGTGACTGGACAACCATTTGTCTGAAATGGTATAGGGCAGAGGTCCTCAACCTTTTGGGCACCAGGGACCAGTTTCATGGAGAAAGGATTTTCCATGGACCGGAGAATGCGTGGTTTTGTGTGCTGCCTGCATCCCACAGATGGGGCTTTGCTTGTTTGTGTGGCCCAGTTGTTGGCATGCCCTGGTCCGGTACCGGTCCACAGACCAGGGGTAATAGGGTTATAGGGTCTCCTGCTTGAGCAGGGGGTTGGACTAGAAGACCTCCAAAGTCCTTTCCAACTCTATTATTCTACATTCAGTGCTCTATGCATAAGACTGGCCTCTCTTCAAAATTACTTAATCCACATGAACTATTCCAGCTCCTTTAAGAGTTTTAATACTGTAATACTGAGCAATAAATTCAGTGTGAATGGCTCCCTAGTACTTTTGCATAAAATTGCAGCCTACATCATGACTGCAGGATTGGATCTCTCAGCATTATGACTAGTAGTTAAAGGCCACAGTGGCAGGAAGACAGAAAGAGCAATTGCACACATGAGTTACCTTTCTCCATTTCTTCTAAATTCTTGCACCTAAATGTAAAACGGTTTGGGGGAGTTCAGTTGAAGTGACTTTAAACAGAATTAGAAAAAGTCATAGATGAGATGATCAAGCTGAAATTCCATAACCCAGGGTATTATGATTCTGAAGTATTCATTAACAATAAAGGGACTGAAATATCTTGAAATAGTTTTATGACCTTTTACACTAACCAACATAACTTTTCTTAAATGTTCTGAGTGAGCCAATAATGATTTATTTGGGAGGGAGGGTCAGGTGGAGGGGGGAAGAGTATAGTTGTATAATCTTAAACTGTAAAATAAAATATAAATATTTAAAAAGTGAGGCTACCAGGTTGCAAAAATATACTCAGACATTAGATGATAACAAAGAGTTATAGTCACCTCTAATTCTTTGTTGCCATCTAGTGGTCATCTGGATTTTTACAGCCAAGATCTGATAGTCCTAAATATGACTATTCTTATTTATATACATGTCCACAACCTCCCAACCATTATCCAGTGAACAAATCACTACATAACATTTGAAGTTTGTGGGTATCTGGACTTGGATCCTAAGACTAATCAGTGCTATACCGTTAGAAAAAATTAAACATGACCTCATCCCGCACCCAGAATTATTGCCATAATTTGATTGCTTTAATTAAAAAAAGAAATAACTGATTATCTGATCATGGGTTTCACATGCCTCGTGCAGATGAGCTATAAGAAACCCCTATTGAGAAATACTAGTTACTTACAAAGAGCACTGTAGCTTTTTATTTAGTTGTCTATGTCCGTTATTCTATCTAGTCATATCCTAATCATTTACCTTGACTGAATTCAGATTAAATTCCCACGCCTAAAGATCCCATTGAGCTATTCACTCAAGATTTTTATGTAAATGTTACATAAAAATATATTCTTTGAGGGCCTTTCAGATTCAATTTTTAAGTAAATTTCCGCCCTTCAGGAGTGTAACATGCAAAGTATGAACAACACACACTTTGATCAATCAGGATACTTCTGTACTCACCTGGAAGAGAACCTTAATAACAATAACAACAACAACAACAATAATAATAATAATAATAATAATAAAGTTGGAAGGGACCTTGGAGGTCATCTAGTCCAACCCCCTGCTCAGGCAAGAAACCCTATACCAGTGGTTCTCAACCTTTTTAATGCCGTGACCCCAACTGGTCGTAAGTCGAGGACTAAACCGGTTGTAAGTCGAGGACTAAACCGGTCGTAAGTCGAGGACTACCCAACTGATCGTAAGTCGAGGACTTTCCCTGCCCGGGAGCACCATGCATGCGTGGTTCCGCCCCTGCACCGGCCAAGGCGTAGCTGGCAAGCGGCAGAGACGGAGCAGGCCGACCACCAGCTGGCTCAGCCCAAGGGAGGTAAGGCACCTGCCGGAAAAGGGGGAAAAAATGGCGGACAAAAAAAATGGCGGACAGCCTTGCTTGGCGACCCCCATGAAATGGTCGATCGACCCCAAATGGGGTCCCGACCCACAGGTTGAGAACCACTGCCCTATACCATTTCAAACAAATGGCTGTCCAGTTTCTTCTTAAAAACTTCCAATGTTGGAGCATTCACCGCTTCTGGAGGCAGGTTGTTCCACTGGTTAATTGTTCTAACTGTCAGGAAGTTTCTCCTTAGTTCTAGGTTACTTCTCTCCTTGATTAGTTTCCATCCATTGCTTCTTGTCCTGCCTTCAGGCGCTTTGGAGAATAGCTTGACTCCTTCTTCTTTGTGGCAGCCCCTGAGATATTGGAACACTGCTATCATGTCCCCCCTCATCCTTCTCTTCATTAAACTAGACATACCCAATTCCAGCAGCCGTTCCTTATATGTTTTAGCCTCCAGTCCCCTAATCATCTTTGTTGCTATCCAACCTATCCAACCCAATCCATACATTGGATATGGATATACATGTCTGGCAAAATATTTCAATTAAAACCATAGTGCTGTAAGCTGATGACTGTACTACCCAGTAGTTTCTGTTGTTTTCTACTAATCAACCAGACCTGAAAGAAAAGTATAGGCGAAAATGACAGCTACAACATTGGAATTTGTCTTCCGTTTTTGGCAAGATAGGAGTGAATATCAGTGACTTTGCTCAAGTGATTATGAAGCAAATCTAATTACCCACTGAAGGAATAACATTCTTCTTTATTAAAAACAGAATATTTCACACAAACAAGATAATTCTGTCATTTGAGAAGCACCTGGGTGCATTGTCATCTATCCAGAATCTTATTACTAGAATCAGATATAAATTTAAATAAGCAGAATGCCTCTAAGGTGAATGAATCCTAAGTAAGCAAGTAATCAAATCAATGTGTAAAACTGATGTTAGAATGTGTGGAGATCCCAATTTATCGTTGGTCATTTCGGATACATGTTTGTTTGAGCAGCCATTCTTGGCAGATCTATCTTCTGGATAAATTGCCCCTACAGGGAAAATTCTATTGATCTTCCCCCTAATTGTGATGCACAGCCAAGGAGTGCTGGCTCCACTAATAAAATGTGTTGCTTTGCATGAAGAACATAAATGGAGAACTAAGGGCAGTAGTGCTTCTTGACTACCATTGGCTAAATATCTCAGTAATATTGCCGGTTAGGAATACTTGTTTTAGCTGTGACAAAGGGGGAAAAATATTGGCAGGAACTAATAGATATAATAAAATCTCCACATTTTCTTCCCAGAAAAGTATTGAGTATTATATAAATCAAGACTCCTTCAAGTCAACCTCAGTTCCTAGTTTCATGGGTCTATCTGTGTATTTTTAGTAGCAACAATATGAAAATGCTTGATCAGTGCCTTCTAACATGCTGGGTTTTTTTCAGTCTGTGGATTATCATGGAGGTTTCCCACTGAAGGAATAATCAAGCCCAAGCCTGATTATTTTGCCAACCCAGACAACACCAGAAGTTGCAATCAGCTATGAGTTGAACATTATAAATCTATGAACTCAATGAGCTTGAAAGAACATGGTTCAAATTTTGACTCAGTTATGGATTTATAAACCAGAATTGTCCATTTCAGCATTCATTCCAGCATACTAAAGACACCCAACCATGAATCCACTTGAATCTGATTTTATGGATATTTGAAGGCAGCAATGGACTTCCTGTGAATTCATAAGTACTTAGCCCTGATATTAATATATTTTAGCCCCAAGACAATGCCAGTCTTTCAGTTATTTCCATAATTTTATGTCCAGTTGTCAAGAAAAGTGCAAGAACTAATCTAGACAGCTATCAGGAATCAACACTTACTCAGACAAATCTCCCCTCCCACTCCCAAACAATCCAGTTGTACTGTTTCATTACATTTTTAACAATAATCATTCGTATAAAAAGTTGCCTATTTTCTTAAAATTACAGTTAAGCACAAATCAAATAGTTGTGTAATGTATTATTGAATGTGGAGTCTATCTGATTTCCTAAGATCCTTTAATTATGTATTATAATTATTCTGTCCTGAATAACAAATCAAGAGAGGCAAAAATAGAGCTACTGGATCTGGGCTGCAAAAATGCAGAGGATTGGCAGATGAGATAGCAATGAAATTCTTTTAGCCATTTTTTGCTATCTCATCTGCCAATCCTCTGCATTTTTGCAGCCCAGATCCAGTAGCTCTACTTTTGCCTCTCTTGATTTGTCACCTGGACTTCTATGCTTCCAGCAACCATAGGCAAAAGCATAGTCTCAAATTTCAGGCAAATGAAAGGCAACTATAATCAATATTCTAGGGAGATCAGTCACACCATAAAGATAACCAAACACAGGGTTATTTTAAAAAAAAGATATTACTTCAAACAATATGGCTAAGGTATTGACTTGGAATGGAAGATCCAGATTCAAGTCTATGCTCATCCATGGAAAGTTGTTGTGCGACTCTGGCCAGGTGGTATCTCTCTGCCCCACAATACAGCCAGAGGATCCACCCCTTTTACTGACCTGATAAAAACCACATCTCATCATCACCTCTACTTTTATGCAATGTAACTTCAGACATACAGAAGGGGCAGAGCTTATGGCACAACAGGATGACCCTGCTCTCATCATTTGCCCCTCATGGTCCACCCACAACTCTGAATATAGGTAAGCAACTTATCATGGAGATAACTAGGATGTTCAAAATTCCAGGACTTGATAGGAGTTTTTTCCTCTCTGAGTCTGAATAAAGGAATCCATCAGAAGACTGAAGTGTGAAAAAAAGCTCAAGAAAAGCTGAATTGAGCACAAAGGTCTGTTTGCACGATGTGAGAGAATCAATTCGCTAGCACCATTACGTCTTTGTCATCCCACCTTGAAGTCATTCCCATTCAGTCAAGCAAGACTTGGAGCCAATCACAGATGCTGCACTAGGCTATAATGTGTTTGGTTTAGTGCAATGTCTGAAGGCAGATGCTGATTTATAAACCATGCTTTTTGCCTTTATGTGTTGTGTGGCTTCGACTAATGGTGGATTATTCAGCAAAGAGTGTGTAAACTTTGCTCTAGGATGGCTGTGCAATGACTTTTAAAAGTTTTAGAACACCTTCTTTTATAAGGTGAAAAATGAATGAATGCATATATAAATGAAATGGTATCTCTGCAAGATAAAAATTAATAAATCATGACAGACCAGTCACTCATACCACAGCAGCCTATAATTTAAAAAACATTTCCTTATCTTTCTCTTACTCTTTCCATTGAACATAGCGCATTTCTTATTTCTAGCATTTAAATTAATATTTTCTAGTACTTTGATGCTTTTAGAAACAGTAAACAACCAACATTACATTCTTTTGCAGAATGTAATTTGCTTATTTGTTCAACAAATGAAGCTCAGCTAATACAGATGTTCAGCACATTAATACAATCTAATGCATTAGTTACAGAGTAGGTAGACTAGAGAAACAAAACATGAAATTCTTACAGTGGATGATAATTTTGTTTGCTTATCCATAGTTAGTTAATAAGGCATGCATGCACACTGTGGTTTACCGATTCATAACATAAAACCGAGATCAAGCACTTCTCTTTTGTGTGCTTTATAAACAAAAGTTCTGAGCGTGTGTATGTGTCTGTCTGTGAATGCAAAAGAAACAATTGCTATAATGTATACTTTCTTACACACTAAAAATGTGCACATGGAAATAAGTTTACCTTTCTAAACTTTTGAATTCTGGATGCAGCTACAGGGCATCACATGCCAAAACAATCTGAGAAAGAGACAGGGTTTTTCCCACATGCCATCACTCTGCTGAACACCTAATTCCTACAGCTTATAACATTTCTCTGAGGTAGGCTAAGCTAAGAAGTAATGAATTGTTAGTAGATAGCTTGGCAACTAAATAGAAACTTAAACATACTCTAGAGCAGGGGTAGTCAACCTTGGCTCTTTTATGACTCGTGGACTTCAACTCCCAGAATTCCTGAGCCATTCTGGGAGTTGAAGTCCACAAGTCATAAAAGAGCCAAGGTTGACTACCCCTGCTCTAGGGTTTGGTTGCAGGTTTATTCTTGGCAACTCCAATTAAAGCATCCAAGTAGCAGAATTATGCCAGATTAGTGGTTATTATCAGCCAGAGCAGGCAACAGGTAATACCAGATTAGACTGGCAAACGATTTAGCCTATTATAAGGTGGTTTTCTATGTTTCTACCCACTATACTAAGCAATATTTCACTTACACACATTTCTCATGTACCTGGGACATCAAAACAGGCCTTACCACTTACTGTAATGAGGGGTTCACTAGTGGGCCATCTTCCCTCTCTCCTAAAGATCACCACCATCCCTGGAAGGACCAACAATAAAAATCAGTTGAATTTGCCCTTACAATACTTTGGATGGTAGGGATCCAGCTTTGTCTCACCATAATGCAGCTTTCTTCAATCTGGTACCCTCCAGATGTAGTTGGCTTCATCTCCCATAATTTCAAGACAAAAAGCCTTCAGACAGAATTGCAGAGCTTTCCTTTATAACATTCTTCATCATTCAAACCTGGAGAGGCAGTTTTAAAATGCTACGTGAATGAAAACACTTGCAAACCAGACAGATTCATCCAGGTAATAAATTGGGTTATTGTAGCGACAGCCACCAGAGGGGGAAGAACAAACACAAGTCCTTTACTTGCGATTGGAGGAAGGAGGGATAGTCTTTGATGCAATTAAGAGATTGGTAACAAGACCTCTTAAAGCGAACAGGGTTTGCTCAGTGGAAAGGCGGTCTCCTTGGCAATATCTCACCTCTAGAGTTTCAACCGGGACCCCAAAGGGGAGCCTGTGTTTGAGAAAGGGAAAGGATGCTGGGTTGTAAAGCACGGAACACAAAAGACAAAAAGAAATGTTTCTTCAGGACTCAAACAGCTTTATGAGAGCCCTGAGAATCCTGAAAACATCTCACAGCAGTGCACCATGTCTGAAAGGTAAGAAACAGACAGCAGAGAAGTCTTTGCACCATCAAACTGACACACTTTGAAACGCCAAGATAGAGTTACAAGGTTGAATGTCTTTATATATCTGCAATTAGCAACCGCCGTCAAATGGCTGAGGCTGGTTTTTCGGTTATGAGGCATAGCGGAAAATGTCACTGCAGGGGCAAAAAATGTTGCCAAAGAAATTGATTATTTATGAAAAGTGGATTCAAGCAGCCACTGCAATGCAATATTTAAAGTACAATTGCTTAGATTATGGATCACTAGCCTGGCATGCACGATATACATCCACTGGCAAAGGCTAATTGTGTGTGATAAGGCTAATTAGAGTAATTGGACCTGAATTGTGAGTTGGAGGCATTTTCTTTATAGCACAAAATGAGTACCATAATGTTTGGGGTAATCATTCATTGTTTAGCCTCACTTTGCATGGCATCTGCATTTGCAAGTCTGCTTTCAAATGGTTTCTTCTAATCTTCCAAAAGTTCTAATAGGATCCCTAAAGAGAAATTGTGCTGGGTAATACCTCTAGCAAGTCCAAATGGGGCTACAAAGCATTTAAGCTAGAGTAGAGAAATAATCAAGGGCAGAAAAACAATGATGAGTGAACAAACAAGCAGAATGGAGAATAAAAATAGCTGTTTTGTAATACTCTGGGGGCATTCCAATGGTTTCAGTGTAATGCTGGATCTCAAAACAGGTAGAAAACAAACCATTTTTCCTCCTTTTTCTTCAGACTCTTGTCCACAATCCAGGAAGTCAATTTAGTATTATACTACTAGGTGCCAGATAAAAAGTACAGGGGGAGATATAATTTCCTCATGTCTTCATTGGATGTTTAGAAATTGTACATGTGAGGTGAGTTGCAGGATTATATTCTGGACATTTTTCAAGATATCAGGATCACAGATCACTAATAGTCCATCTAGGTGGCAGGACTTTCTGTAAGTTGACTGGTTTTATTTAAGTAAGCAGGCTTAGACCTTGTTAGCACTAAGATGGTGCATAAGCAAACAATCCCAGGATCATAAACCAAACTGCAGAACTAAAAAAAAAAATCCCAAAAGAAATCAAGAAAACAGGCCTATGTAATTGCCAAGAATCAAATTCAATTTGAAGGAAACCATTATTAAAACTTGGGCTTTGGGGTGGTTGGGGAGGGCTTCCAGGTCTGCCTCTTCTGCTTTACTCCAAGACCTGCCTGGAGTGAGAACATTGCACTTCAAAAGTTGGTCATCACACCCAGAAACCATTTTTGTCAGTGTTGTCATAGGGCAGTGGTGGTGAACCTATGGCCCCCGTGCCAGAAGCGGCACTCAGAGCCCTCTCTGTGGGCATGTGTGCCATTGCCTCAGCCCCGCCTCCCCCCGTGGCCCCCTCACCAGCAGCCTCCCCCAGAGGAGAGTCACTCCTGGGCGCAGCCTGCGCCAAGCAGCGCAGCCAAAGACATGGCAACTGGGCAGCAGGGATAAGAGTCGGCCCTCGCGCCCCATCATGTGCAGATAATGCTGCGGGGTGCGGGCAGAGGGTGTGGCTGCCATGGTGCTGCTGGGCCACCTGGGCGATCTGCGGTGGGCCGTGGAGGTGGTGGGTGGCCCTGCGGGTGGGTGAGGTGGGGTGGGGGAGTTTTGGGGTACTCCATCTCTAAAAGGTTCAGCATCACTGTCATAGGCTCATTAGAAACCCACTAAGATACTCTCTTGAGAGGTAGAAACACCATCCTTTAATCTAATTACGAGGTATTTCTTGTAAGGCATCCTTTGAATCAGAGGAACCAAGAATTGCCAATGAATTCTAGCTGTCCATTCTAAAACACTAGAGGAGCAGAGCAGAGATTGGAAAAACCTCTATTCAATTTCATTTGCTTCGCTGAGATTTTACAGGGCTGTTTTACTTACTTCTGGGTACCCCACTTTAACAAGGGTTCAGAGAAACTGGATGCATCTTTTTGTTACATAGCATAGGATACTTCATGAAGAAAATAGCATTAGTTGACTGATCAAATGTTAATAACATTTCTTAATAGGGCAGTTTGATAGTGGAACCACTGACTTAAGGAGATAGTGAACTCCCCTTTCCTGGATGTGTTTAAGTAGAGGCTAACCGGCCATCTGTTCAGGATGATTTACTTTAGATTGCTTCATTAAGTATCCTTTCAACTATATGATTGTTTCTTTGTATGTATAACCGTCTATTCCAGTTCCCACCCTTCTCCTCTTCATTTTACTAATGGATGTGTTCATCTGATAACATTGGAGTTCAAAAGATTTTGTGACTCTGAATTCCTTTCAAGTACATAGTCTTATATTTGAAAATGTAAACAACTTTGTGCCCTCCAGAATAATGGATTAAAACTCAAGTAATACCTACTAATGGCCATTATGACTTACAGCCACAACTGGGTCCAGAATTTCTGTTGATTAGCAAGATTGTTAAGTGAGTCACACTCAATTTTACAACATCTTTTGCCATGTTGTTAAGTGAATCATGCACTTGTTAAGCAAATCCAGATTCCTCCACTGATTTTGCTTGTCAGGAGCCCTGGTGGTGCAGTGGTTGGAATGCAGTATTGCAGGNTTTAACGATTGGCCTTTTCAAATATTTTCTTTTAATTTGGTTTTAATGGATATTTATTGTACTGTGGTTTTATAAGGCTGTTAGCCACCCTGAGTCCGGTGAGGAGAAGGGCGGGGTACAAATTAAATTATTATTATTATTATTATTATTATTATTATTATTATTATTATTATTATTATTATTATTATTATTATTATTACTATGAACGATTTATTCTATAGAACGCATGCTATGATAGAAAGCTTGAACCTTTGAACTTTAGGAGGAGGAGGAGGAGGAGGAGGAGGAGGACTATCCCATCCTTCCTGTAAGCAGAGCAAAGACAATGAAAGAAACGTTAAAATAACATTTGTCTCTGCTCTTAATGTCCCTAGAACGCTATAGGAAGAAAAGCAAAGATTCAATGCTTTTGGAGCACTCTCTTCAACAGATATAATCTGTCTTATAACTTTAACAATATCCGCAACTGAAAGATGGAAATTGGTGTGTAAGTTGCAAGATGATCTGAAACTCTACCCAGTCAAATTCCGTAGTGCAATTTTAACTGAACCAGGTTTTAGGTCACATTAGAATCATATGCTGGTAGATTCAGCATACAGAACCTTCATTTGGGGACATTTTAGGCATTTTTCCTTTATTCATGAACATTAGTATATGCAAAATGATTCAAAGCTAATTCTAATCAGCTATTTAGTTTGGAAAAATCAGGACAATTTAATTCCACACTTTGAATCAGGTTGATTTGGAAATCAAATCAATTCAGAAAAAGAAAAAGAAGTCTTTTATGCATCCCTCACCAAATACTTTTTTAAATCATCAACTCACTTTGAAATATCTGAATTATCAAGGCAATTTGAAAACTCTAACTGCCTTCAAATGTCAAACCAATCTTATTTCATTCTTTGATAAAGTGACTAAACTAGCAAACCAGCAAAATGCTGTGGATGTAGTATACTTAGATTTCACTAAGGCATTTGATAAAGTAGATCACAAACAACTCCTTGGTAAGCTAAAAAAAGGTGGAATAGACAACATCACCACTAAATGGATCTGTAGCTGGCTGGCAAACTATTCTCCATGAGTAGTCCTTAATGGCACTACATCCACACGGAGAGAAGTAAGCAGTGGGGTACCACAAGGACTTCAGTAAGGCATTTGACAAAGTAGATCACAACCTACTACTTGATAAGATAGAAAAACGTGGGTTAGACAGCATCACCAACAGGTGGATTCGTAGCTGGCTGAGTGGCCATACTCAGCATGCAATCCTCAATGGAACTGCATCTACATGGAGGGAAGTGTGTAGTGGGGTGCTCCAGCGCTCTGTTCTGGGCCCAGTGCTCTTCAACATCTTCATCAATGATTTGGACGAGGGGGTAGATGGGGAATTCATCAAATTTGCAGACGACACCAAGCTGGCAGGAATAGCCAACACTCCAGAAGACAGGCTTAGGATACAGGAGGATCTGGACAGACTTGAACACTGGGCACTATCTAACAAAATGAAATTCAATGGTGAAAAAAGTAAGGTTCTACATTTAGGCAAGAAAAACCAAATGTACAGGTATAGTATAGGGGGTACCTTGCTNCATTATGACTTACAGCCACAACTGGGTCCAGAATTTCTGTTGATTAGCAAGATTGTTAAGTGAGTCACACTCAATTTTACAACATCTTTTGCCATGTTGTTAAGTGAATCATGCACTTGTTAAGCAAATCCAGATTCCTCCACTGATTTTGCTTGTCAGGAGCCCTGGTGGTGCAGTGGTTGGAATGCAGTATTGCAGGCTAACTCTGCCTGAAGTTTGATCCTGACGGGCTCAGGGTTGACTCAGCCTTCCATCCTTCTGAGGTTGGTAAAATGAAGACCCAGATTGTTGGGGACAATATGCTGACATTATAAACTGCTCAAAGAGAATTGTAAAGCACTATGGAGCAGTATACAGTATAAGTCTAAGTGCTATTGTTATTGCTAAGATACTGGCTAGGAAAGTCACAAATGGCAATCACATGCTGCAACCATCATAAATACAAGCCCATTGCCAAGAGTCCAAATTTTGATCACATAACTGTGGGAATGATCTGGTTGTAAGTATGAGGACTGTTGTAAGTCACTTTTTTCAGTGTCATAATTTTGAACAGTCATTAAATGAATGGTTGTATGTAAAGGACTACTTGTAATTGGAGTCCACCAGTGTTTGAAGAGCATCAGTTTGTCTTCCCAGGTTTGATTTCATAGGTGGTCTATCCTTTAACCACTGAGAGTTGCATTTAATATGTCTTGGAAGGATAAAATCTACAGTGGGTGGAGTGAAGATGCAAAATAGGCTATGCTTCATATAGGGATGGGGGCTAGAATGTTCTGTTAGTTGGAATTAATGGAAATTTAAAATATGTTCTTGACTTTTAAAACTAGATTAAGTCCAGTGGTGGGATTCAGCCAGTTCGCACCACTTCTGCAGAACTGGTAGCTACGTTTTTGTTGCCCAGGCCCAGAATGGAAGCAGCATCCACACAGAGAACCGGTTGTTCACATTTTTGAATCCCACCACTGATTAAGTCTATTTTAGACCTAGCACTATAATTCTAGTGTTTTTCTCACCTTAAAATGAGAGAAGGTAGTGTTGCTAATTTTCAGCAAGCTGCTCTGGACACTGGTTACCTACCCTTTTTCTACACAGATCACACATTTATGTAAACTTTTAACACAGTATCAATTTTTGGACACTTGTGATGTTCAGTACAAAAAGGAAGCTTAACAAATGTAATTTTTGAATTTTAATTAAATGCAGACGGCTATTTTGTATTTAATTTTCAGCACTTAAAAATTTGATCCACTTAGCACTAGCACTAGCATAGCACTTAGACTTATGTACTGCTTCATAGTGCTTTATAGCACTCTCTAAGCAGTTTTACAGCATTTTCCCCCCAAACAATCTGGGTCCTCATTTTACCTCAGAAAGATGGAAGGCTGAATCAATCTTGAGCCACTTTTAACTGTCATGTGATTTGCAAAAGTAAGCTCTGCTTTGGAAGAGGAGAGAACTTCCATCACATCACAAAACTGGGTTGAGTAGAATATTTCTAAATGTTCATTCATGCATGAACATATCACCTGATTATTCAGCAGCCAATAATTCCCGGATGAATTATCTCCATCTTGAAAATATTGAGCTAAAGCTAATTTTGAGCTGTAAGATGCTGAGTGGCTCATTCATATGTACAGGAAATCACTAGAAGTCATTGCTGATGAGCAATGAGCGTATGTATGTGAATTGGAATAAAAGTCATTGAATTATAGCCTATCAGAATGATCCTTGGAGACCTATTTTGGGGAAGATAGACAAATACATCTGAAAAGAAATCTATCTCATTATAAATTTCTAGGGAGAGAGAAAAACAAAAATGATCTAGGTGTCTTATGAGCACAACAGATTCCTGTAAAGCCATTTGCAAAGCAAATTTATCTTAGAAGTAGAATTGACAATATATCATGACCTGTGATTTATAGTCACAATCTATTTCTCACTGCAAACAAAATGGGAGAGAGATCTACTTAGGAAAATAGCCCGAGTTTCATTTCCATTGCCCTCCCCATTGTTTTAAAAAAATCTAAAGTATGTACTCCAGAGAAGTACTTATTTGCATCCTAATTTTGCACCATCATTTTTTTAGTTTATTCTTAAGAAGCAATAATAATAAGGCATATACTAGGATACTAATAGGCAATTTTCCAGCTGAAATGATCACTGCACCCAATTTTCAAAACAAATGAAATGAATAAGTTATAATCTAAGAATCTCAGCTTTTTCATGGCCTGAAATATGGTCCAGCTTGAATACAACTTAATAAGCCACCTTGAAGCAAACTGGATCATTTGTCCATTTAGCCTAATACTACTGTATATAACATTTCTTCTTCCATTTTTTTCCATACTATAACAGCCTTAGTGGCTAGTCCAAAATCATGCAGTCAGCTACATGGCTGAAGATGCACTTAAGCTTAAGTCTATCTAGTTCTAGTCCAACATCTTAAGCATTATAGCATGTTGGATCTCATAGAATTTGTATGTCGATTTATCTGCTTGATCATTAGTTTATCATGTTCCTTCTTGTGAATCACTTAAATGAAGTCTAAAGAGCCATGTCAGCAGTTAGGTCTGCTTATCTACTACAACATCTCAATGACACCGGGTGATATATGAGCAGACATAAAGAGCATATCTTCTATACTGCATCACATTATAGCTCTTTCCAATCATTGCAACAGGAATGGAAAAATGTGGATCTTCATATATTGTTGAACTGAAGGTCCCAGCAGCTTTGGTTATTATATAAGGGGTGAGGGATATGAGGGTGAAAGATATTGAGATTTGAAGTCAAACAATATCTTAATGGTTACAGATACCATCTCTAGTAGATGTAAAAAAGAAGCCACATGATTAAAGAACATGCACAAACCAGGTTGTCCATTCACTTAGCTCCATATTTAGCAGGAAGTATACAGAACCTAACTAAGAATATCTGGAAACAGATGCATAATGTCCAAAGTATAAGGAAGGTTGATCCCGGATCTCCCCTCCTTCCGCCGCGCCCTAAAGACATGGCTTTTTCAACAAGCGGGTCTGGCCTAGGGAATTTTAGTGGGGTTTTTAAGGGTAATTTTAAGGGTAATTTTAACGATTGGCCTTTTCAAATATTTTCTTTTAATTTGGTTTTAATGGATATTTATTGTACTGTGGTTTTATAAGGCTGTTAGCCA
>NW_015387659.1:425258-477891 GCF_001527695.2 Protobothrops mucrosquamatus
ACAGGCTTAGGATACAGGAGGATCTGGACAGACTTGAACACTGGGCACTATCTAACAAAATGAAATTCAATGGTGAAAAAAGTAAGGTTCTACATTTAGGCAAGAAAAACCAAATGTACAGGTATAGTATAGGGGGTACCTTGCTCAATAGTAGTAACTGTGAGAGGGATCTCGGAGTCCTAGTGGACAATCATTTAAAAATGAGCCAGCAGTGTGCTGCAGCTGCCCAAAAAACCAAACAGTGCTAGACTGCATTAACAGAGGGATATCAAGATCACATGAAGTGTTAATACCACTTTACAAATGCCTTGGTAAGGCCACACTTGGAATACTGCATCCATTTTTGATCACCACGATGTAAAAAAAGATGTTGAGACTCTAGAAAGAGTACAGAGAAAGCAACAAAGATGATTAGGGGACTGGAGGCTAAAACATATAAGGAACGGTTGCTGGAATTGGGTATGTCTAGTTTAATGAAGAGAAGGACGAGGGGGGACATGATAGCAGTGTTCCAATATCTCAGGGGCTGCCACAAAGAAGAGGGAGTCAAGCTATTTTCCAAAGCACCTGAAGGCAGGACAAGAAGCAATGGATGGAAACTGATCAAGGAGAGAAGCAACCTAGAACTAAGGAGAAACTTCCTGACAGTTAGAACAATTAACCAGTGGAGAATGCTCCAACACTGGAAGTTTTTAAGAAGAGACTGGACAGCCATTTGTCCGAAATGGTATAGGGTTACCTGCCTGAGCAGGGGGTTGGACTTGATGACCTCCAAGCTCCCTTCCAACTTTATTATTATTATTATTATTATTATTATTATTATTATTATTATTATTATTGTTGTTGTTGTTGTTGTTGTTGTTGTTGTTGTTGTTGTTGTTGTTGTTGTTGTTGTTGTTGTTGTTGTTCCGTCTTAGGCCCAGTACTCTTCAATATCTTCATCAATGATTTAGATGAGGGAATTGAAGGGGAACTCATCAAATTTGCAGATGACATCAAACTGGCAGGAGTAGCCAACACCCTAAGGATCCAAAAAGATTTTGACAAACTTGAACAATGGGCCCTACCCAACAAAATGAGTTTCAGTGTGGAGAAAAGCAAAGTTTTACATTTAGGCAGGAAAAATCAAAGGTACAAGTATAGATTTGGTGAGATCTGGCTTAAAAACTGTAACTGTGAGAGGGACCTTGGGGTCCTAGTGGACAATCACTTGACTATGAGCCAGCAGTGTGCAGCAGCATCCAAAAAAGCTAATACAATTCTGGGTTGCATAAACAGAGGCATAGAATCATGATCACATGAAGTATTAGTACCACTTTAAAAAACCCTACTAAGACCACACCTGGAATACTACAGCCAATTTTCGTCACCATATCACACAAAAAAATATTGAGAGTTTGGAAAAAATTCAAAGAGCAACTAAGACGATTAAAGGCCTGGAGACTAAAACATATGAAGAATGGCTGTAGGACTTGGTTTGGCTAGTCTAAAGAAAAGAAGAAATGGGGATGACATGATAGCAGTATTCCAGTATTTGAGGGGCTGCCACCAAGAAGAGGTGGTCATGTTATTTATCAAAGCACCAGAGGGCAGGACAAGAAACAATGGTTGGAAACTGCTCAAAGAGAGAAGCAACCTGGAATTAAGGAGAAACTTCCTGACAGTGAGGACAATTAACCAGTGGAACAGCTTGCCTCCAGAAATCGTGGGCGGTCCATCACTGGAGATTTTTAAGAAGAGGCTATACAGTCATTTGTCTGAGATATACAGTATAGGTCCTCCTGCTTGAGCAGGGGCTGGACTAGAAGACTTCCAAGGTCCTTCCAGCTCTATTCTATTCAAATTAAACAGTTCTGTGATTTGGCTCAGTAAATAAGCCTCAAAGATTAACTGAAGACAAGTAGGACCATGGACAGCTCAAAATAGCAACTGGCTATGGATAATAAGGGCTATGCCTGTTCCTTGATAGACTGTTGCTTAGTGTCTTTCTCTCCTTGGGCATGGCATGGAAATTACTGGAAATGAGAAGAAAGTCATGATCATGTAACACCGCTGCTGCGCGAGCTGCACTGGTTGCCGGTTGCACTGGTTGCACTGGTTGCCGGTAGCCTTCCGGGTGCACTTCAAGGTGTTGGTCATCATCTTCAAAGCGCTCCATGGCATCGGACCTGGATATCTCCGAGACCGCCTTCTGCCGCAGATTACCTCCCATCGGCCGGTATGCTCCCACAGAGTGGGTCTCCTCAGGGTGCCGTCAGCCAGACAGTGCCGGCTGGTGACCTCCAGGGGGAGGGCCTTCTCGGTGGGAGCTCCCACCCTCTGGAACGAACTACCCCCAGAGATCCGGGTGATCCCGGATCTCCCCTCCTTCCGCCGCGCCCTAAAGACATGGCTCTTCCAACAAGCGGGATTGGCCTAGGGGAATTTTTAGTGGGGTTTTAAGAGAAATTTTAACTATATAGGCCACAGGAAATATTTCTTTTTAATCAGGTTTTAAATTGGGTATTTATTGTTGTACTTGTTTTATAAGGCTGTCAGCCACCCTGAGTCCGGTAAGGAGAAGGGCAGGATAAAAATTGAATAAATAAATAATAGAAATTTTTGATAGGATATTTGCTTCTTAGATTTTGTTTTCCTTAGACTGAAATCTCTGAAGCTTATCATTGCATTGTAATCCTGAATTCCCTTTTCTGTTAATGGGGGTGATAGGTTATGGGCCAAAATATAACACAAGTAGTCATTCAACATTGACTGAGTGACTTTCATAACAGATACATGTTCAGACTGCATTTTAGAAAACCGGCAGTCTGAAGAGATCATTATAATCGACTAGCTTTGCCCTCGGTTTCCATCTACTAAATAGTACCATCTACATTGAGTTAATAGTTGTATGCGTTTTGGGATACATGCCTTAATATATGCCAAAGTTTTGGGCAAGAATTACTATTAATGCATGGGAGTATAGTTAGGTGCATGACAGCCAGATATTATTCTGACCACTCACGTCACTTCTTTATGAATGTCAGAAAAGAGTTAATGGATGGTTAATGAGAAGGCCAATAATAATAGGCAATTTATACACAGTTTGTCTATAGTTATAGATGTGCAGTCTTGTTGATTTTTTTTCTCAAGCAGATTACTTGTTTTAGGAAATCCAGGATTTATCTTTGTAATAATGCACAGGATTCATAAGAACAGAATAAAAGTCCTGGATATTAGTCTATTTGCTGCTGGCTGGGCCGATGCAAGCAAGAGATAATGATACATCCTCTCCTGCTATTATTTTCCAGCAACTGCTGTGTGGTGTTGTCCAACCTGGGGCCATTAATTATTAAGTGTTCACATCCAATAGCCGTTGACTAAGCTGTTCTCCAGGAATGTATCTTTTTAAGGTCACCATCCAAATTACTGGTATGTAAGAAGCACTTTTTTTGCTGTTCTAAATCCTGCTCCAGTCAGCTTCATTGAATGATCTCCAGTCCTGGTGTCTTAATAGAGACCAGAAAATTTCTCCAAGCTATGCCTAGGTTAATACACTTAATCATCCCCCATTTGTTCATCATTTTGTTTCTGGCCTGAAGAGTGCAGATATGCTTGCCTTTTCTTATAAGTAGGGTGTTTGAGCCTCATAAGCATTTTGGTTGCCTTCTTCTGCACTTTTCCCAGCATTATTATATTCTTTTCCAGTTGTGGCAATCAGATCTATTCACAATACTTCAGATTCAGAGATTGATATAAAGGCAATCCAATAGTTCTCCTTTAATGATCACTACTGGGATGGTCAACTCGATCATTCAGCAATTTGGTCACTAAGTGAAACTGTGACTGGGCTGATGATCATCCTTATGCTTTCCTTAGTTTTATAGACCTGTGAATTTATAAATGTGGTTGGTCATGAAATTATTTTTACATCACCCTCGTAATTGGAAATGGTCATTAAATGAAGCAGTCACTAAACAAGCACTACCTATACAAAGCTGGCAGTTTTGTTTTCAATCACCTTCCCTTTTCACAATTGCCACACACTATGTTGACATCTATCACCCCAAATTCTTGCTTTATGGCTTTTTACAGATAGGCTGGAACCTATCAGGGGATATGTGAAGTTGGGGTATAGTTCCAATCGGATCCCTTTACACTTATTTAAATTACATTTTGTTTGCCATTTGATTAATCATTCAACAAACTTAAGAAGAATCTTCTGGCTCTTTATAATCACTTTAAGGTTTACCACCTTGAATACTTTAATATTTTCTGCAAACATGGCTAGCTCAAGGCTTATCCCTTAGTTAAGATCACTTATGAACAAATTAAACTCTTTGAGAAACTCCACTTATTTTCCTCCATTGAGAAAATTACCCATTCCCATTCTTTGCCTTCTGCTTTTTAACCATTGGCACTACTTAAAAAGATGCTCCATTAAATTTAATTAAGAGTCTCTGACAAGGAACGTTTTCAAAGATATTTTTTTTAAAAAAAATAAGACTAAAATGCTGATAAAATTCCTACATTCCTACGCCTATATCACAAAAATGTGTTCTGAAGTTCATTTCCAGGTAAATCAGGATAAAATGCTTTTGTAGAAACATATCTATATATTTCTCAACAGTAGATTTTGCTATTCAGTCTATAACTTTCTTCAGCAAGTGGTAACAATGGCTCAGTTGCATTGCTTTATATTAGTCTGCTATCTTCATAGAATAATGTTTCTATTAGCCTTCTTACTGGAGCATTTAACAATTGCAGAACTCTTTCTGTTGCCTTGTTTTAGCTGTTGCAATCATATTTTGTGACAGATCATAGGGCTCGTAAAATAATAAGAGCGTGATTTGGTGAATTGGCTATGCTCCTAAAGAGCAACAGAAATATCTATCAAGGTTTTCCTTGGTAAATTTCCCTGTTTTTAAAGATATCCATTTGCTTGAAATTACAACCATGAAAATCACACTATTTACGCAATAAAGAAAGAAAGCAATTTCAGTTCCCTTGTCTGACAAAGTAATAAACCATATACACTCTATTATAGTGCCTGTATAAAATTAAAATTATCTCTGTTAAAATGGAGGACAGGACCCAAACATAGTCTGCAAGTCTGAGCCAAGACCTTTTCAGAAACAGGTTATCTAGATCTGGCCCAATGACCACAGGACTTTTTCCTCCTTGTCTGTCTGTTAAGTATGTGCAAGATGTTCCAGAGAGCTCTGGAATGTTCCATTCTTTCTGTGGACTGTACTAATCTGACCATTTGGGGAATTAACAGTGTGATTCCAATTTCCTGGAATTTTCTTCTTCCCAAATGGAAAGTTTTACACATCCCTATTTGTTATTAATGTCCTCTACTCTGGCTTTTTTCCTCATCATCTGGATTACAATTCCCATTTATCTAATCACCAATAAATCGTTGTATTGTGGATCTACGATCACAGTAAATAGTAGGAAAGCTGATAAACTAGATTATCAGCCTGTTCGTAATTTTGCATTATTTCTGAACATGTCTTCCTATTCAGCCCAGGAATAAAAATATTTGCAGGAATTTTTTTCTTTTCAAAGCTCCAAATTTAAAAGTAGCTAATGCAAAAACATGCTACAATTGTGAGAAAATTGGCATGCCTCATTCCATCAGGGCAAGCATTGTTGTAAATTTCATCCAATGCTGTCCGACATATTATTTTAAAAAGCAGTTTTATGAAGGATAATTTGAACTTCTGGATTCAGAGACAAAGTTGAAATTGAGATCTCCTTGAATAATTGTTGGTTCAAATCAATTTTTGTGGTTGACAAATTTAGCCCTTTCAGAAATGTGTTGTCACTAGTCTTCATTGTCCCAGTTGTGTTGAGACCACTGCAGAGATTATGCTCACAAAACAGATAGGCTGTCATAATGTTTAATACTATTTACCACATAAAACATGTTTCTTAGGTTCAGATTTCATCTTTTTCCTCAAAGTCTTTGGAGACATGTCAGCAAGGTAGCAGTAATTTTTCAGATAAGTAACTCTTCCCCACTATCTCCCTTTAACCTTTATTTATTCTGGTTTTCAATCATATCCATGACAAAAACTGCAGTTTAGATTAAACAATAAAATAACCATAAAAGTAAGAAAATCACTATTTTTGTATAAAAAATTTAATGCTTGATAATCGAATTTAGCTAGAGTAAGATAGGTAGAGGTATTGAGTTGCATTATTTCATAAATTATAGAGAGAATTCCCTCAATAGAAAGAGGCAAAATCTATAATATCTTGCTTGTATATTTCTCAAGTAAATATGGATTGCAGGTTTGCTACAATTCCTACTATAGGTAGTCATTGACTTACAACTTTATGGAGCCTGCCCATTACAGCCATAAGCTGTGATTGGTTGCAAAGCGGGTCGTCACATGACTGAGCCAATTTTAGACCTATTTTTTGAGTTGATTTTTAAACGAACCCATTGTTTGCTATGCAGCATTTTTGCTGATAATAGGAAGTAAACATTTTTCAGCAAAAACATTGTAAATCTTTGTCGAGTGACCACTGGATACTTCAAACCCAGCCAATTACTGAACACCAGAAATGCAGTCATGTAATTGAGGGAGGGGCTGGCTGTCAAAACTATGACTGATCATAAGTCAAGGATTATCTGTATTCAATTTTTTTTCCAAGATCATTTCAACGTCATACATGTAATACCATTTTTTTAAAGTCACTATCCGGAATTACAGACAGAAATACATTAAAGATAAAAACAAAGCAAAAACAAAACAAGATAAAAATATTACAGTTGGTGGTGGGTTCATTTATGAACAATCAAAATCTGTCTAATTTTACAGGTAGTATGGCCAAATTTGGCTATGTTTAAGGAGACTGAATGATACTGATCTGATAACAGCTATACATAAAAAGATCAGAACTTCCCTGGTGTTTTACTAGGCAAGGAGTTTATAAGACAGGTCTATGAATCCTTATAGAGCAGACCTGTCAAACCCGCAACGTCATCTGACGTTGTGCAATGTATTGGGACTGTTTTGCCATTGCCAGCAATGGGGTGGGTGTGGCTTCCATGTGATGCGTCTGGCCTACGGGCCGGCAGTTTGACACCCCTGTTATAGAGGGTTATAGCAAGATATGAGCTACTTTTAATATCCTTTGTCCATGGGGCATAGTCTCAGCTCATAGGTGACTTTTTCATTTTGACTCTCTGAAACTGCTGTGGGAAAGTGTTGAAGTATACTAAAGTTAGTGCTCTTTGAAATTTGGAAGTAATTATTTAAAGTCTAAGTCAGGGCTTTTCAACCTTTTCACCGATTGTATCACTTTTAGGATATGGCAATATTCGAGTACCACCTAGCAAGGTGTCAAAAACGTGACCAAAAAAAAAACCTGTTCAAAGTTGCAATTGCACTGAAATGACTTATGACCATTTGTCACACTTATGACCATTGCAGCATGCCCAGGGTCATGTGATTTATATTTGGATGCTTGACAACTGATTCATTTATGATGGTCACAGTGTCCCAGGATCATGTGATCCCCTTTTGCAACCTTTTGACAAGCAAAGTCAATGGCAGGGCTGCTGGTGGCCAAGTGCTAAGGCGGGACTTCCTTCCCTCACTCACTCCTTCCCTGACTCCCTCTTTCTTATTCCCATCTCCTTCTGAAAGAAGAATTTGAAACCCTCCCCCATATTTTCCCTCTTCCATATATTCATCAAACAAGGAAAAGCCTCCAGAGACAGAAAAGACAAGCTGCTAAGGGAACGAGTTTAAAAGGTGCATTCCCCTTTAAGAATTAGCTACTGGCTAGAAAGGAAAGTTAAGGAGGAAGAAAAAAAAATGTAGTAAGTACTGGCTGCTGGCTAAGGCAGCCTTCCCAAATGGCTCCATTCATAAGTAAAGGAATGCTATAGGCAAAATCCATTCAGGAGAAAAATACTTCAAAACCCCTTGCAGCAAAACTTACAGCTAACAATAGCACAGCAATAGAAGCTAACATGAGACATCAGCCATCAGCCAAGTAGGAATTGCCAAACACTCCTTAAGAACACAAAGCCCACATTGCACAAATCCCAGAACTTCAAAGTCACAAAAGTACATAAGAATCCTTCCACTCTCCATCTCCCTCCCTCCCTCCATGCCTCACCTCCAGCCAATGCTGCCTTTCTTCATTGCTGTCTTTCTTCATTCCTCATGGAGGGCGACCCCCTCCCCCGCTGCAATTCTTGCCTGTTTGTTGCTACCAGCACAGGTGGCTGCCACAGAAGTTGTAGATCAGCTCATGGCCGGTCTGCTTGATCTCCTCTCCTCTCCTTTTCCCCCATCCTCCTCCTTCTTTCCTTTTGTGCAGCTAGAGCTGACTCCCCTCCTCCCAAGGCTGCCTCTTTTTCTCTCTCTCCCTCTCCTGCCCAAACTGCCTCCTTTTATAGCCTCTCTTGTCTCCGCCTTCTTCTCTTCCGGGTGAGCCAGAAGAGAGCCTGGGGCCTTTGCCTTGCCCAAGCCACTCTGCAGCTCCGGAGGACTCTCTCATAGTAAGTCCTGCGCTGTGCTGGCTTGTTACTCCCCCACTACACTTGGCTGGGCAGGGCCACATACCACCTGCCACGTGCTAATGTACCACAGGTGGTACACGTACCACTGGTTGAAAAGCCCTGGTCTAAGTCAATGCCCGCTTTTGGGGGTCAGAAACCGTTTCCATGGAGACTGGTTTTTCTGTGGACTGGGGATCATAGTTTCACACACCACAGGCATCCTGTGTATGCATGGATGGAGCTTCTGTCACTTGCAGGCCAAGAACCGGTGGTCCACAGCCTGGAGGTTGGGGATCCTGGTCTAAGTATCTCTCTAGGTTGTAAAAAGAGACCTGACTGCTCAGAAAAACATTCTTGGGCATCAACATCATCTATTTCTTCTTTTATTCTATGCTGTCTAACTTTTGGATAGTGAGTTTATTGGATGTTGAATGCTACATGATGCTCTAATCCAGCACTACACTTTCTCTCATTTCGCACAGAGATAATTTTAACACAAGCTTTTGCTCTTTGATTTTCTGTGGCCTAACTTCAAACTGTTCTGAGTCCTAAAGTGATTGCAAATGTGGTTCCCTGCATCAGAATTTTCCCTGTGTTTTAAAATTGCTATCTATTTAGTTCCTCAGGTCTGAATCCAAGCCAACTTCGATCTTCTGCTTCTCATTCATCTCCCTGCTCTGAACCGAATAATACAGATTTTCCTTTATTCTACTCAAGAAACAGAGGAAATCATCAGCTAAGCTGTGATTCTGGAATTTCTTCTCCAGTAAGCATTCTGGTTCTGGGTTCTGTGGAAAGAAGCAGATCTTTATGGTAACCTCAATACTCGCACCTCACTGCTAGTTTTTCCTTTGGGTTATGAGAACAGAATCTTGTTCTTTATTTTTAGCCTTCAGCTGTGAAGGATTGATAATATAATTGTCTGAAACAGTAATGGCATGATCTCACCAAACTTTCAAGTGGTTAATTTTCCAGTTACTGCTTGTCTTCGGTTTGTGCAAGGCTGAATTTCCAGAGTGAAAAGTGCTCTCTAGTAAACATAGTTGAGAGCCAATCATATCTATTGTCCTATCTTTGCTGGTTATTTCCTGGAGCCTTTTTCCTCATAAGAAACTTATCAGCCCTGCTTCAGTTTATAAGTCAGCTGCTTTGCTGCAAACATATTGCTTCATGACAAAAATATGGTGCTAGTTGTTCTTTTAGCAATGGATTTTAGACCTGATCTGTTGGAAGTGCAGTTTGTTTACTTAGTTCAGACAAGTAATAATAATAGAGTAAGTAAGGGTGATTCTTGGACATGGGAATGAGAAGAATTGAAATAGTTCCAGTAAGCCATGGTATAAAATGGACCCTTAAGGAACTGATGGTGGTTTTATATAGCCTAATATTAAGGGCAAGTGGACAACACAAGATAATAAACCCATCATCTGCCTCTTCTTTGGGCTTTGAGATGGGTTATGAGTGATACTGATACAGAATATTTTTCAGTATGAAGTTTCAAGGCCACCAAAAAGTGCTAGTTCCATATATGGACCTAGCAATAGGTCATGTTTTGATGTTGCTGAGAAAGCTCTTTTCTTAACTTCACAGTTTATCTTCTCTAAATTATTGCTCTCTTCGTTCTACTTCCAGCTATCTTTTTTTTACATTTTCACTTTCTTTAAAAAAAGGTAACTTTTTTAAAAGGGGCTTTTTTAAATTTGAAAAATAGTTTTAAATCTATCTGTCTGTCTGTCTGTCTGTCTGTCTGTCTGTCTGTCTGTCTGTCTATCTGCCTACCTGCCTACCTGCCTACCTGTCTACCTGCCTGGCTGCCTATCTATCTATCTATCTATCTATCTATCTATCTATCTATCTATCTATCTATCTATCTATCTATCTATCTATCTATCTATCTATCTATCTATCTATCTACCTACCTACCTACCTACCTACCTATCTGCCTACCTGCCTGTCTGCCTGTCTGTCTGTCTGTCTGTCTGTCTGTCTATCTATCTATCTATCTATCTATCTATCTATCTATCTATCTATCTATCTATCTATCTATCTATCTATCTATCTATCTATCTATCTATCTATATTAGCTGCCCAATTCCAATAGACTATACGAAGATCATTAGTGGGTTTGTCATTGTTCAAAGGGCCAACCAATCAGCATTCTTCAGAGCTGAACCTTGAACAAGGCACAAAAGACATGGGGAATCAAAGGAGAATTAGCCATCCACCCAGTTTTAAGGATGGGTGCAGTATGAATCTAGCTTCTGGTGAGAACATTACCGAATGCAATTGCATGGAAAGCTCAACTAGAAATTATGTCTGTCTCTATATATGTCTAAGCTAGCTGAAGAGAATAGTTTTAAATACATGCAACAATTCTTGATTTTTGCCCATCTGTCTAGACTGCCTCTCTTGGCTTTTCCACATCATTGCCAAGAAACTTGGTAGCATGCAGTGAAGTAAAAAGAAAATAAGCTATACATGCCCATCCAAATAAAAGCAAAACCTATTTCATAAATGGCATTGCATATGTTTCCTTCTGGAGTTCATCTTAACTTTAGGGAGCATGATTATTTCAGTTTCAGTAAAGTCACTGAAAATCAGATAATGCTTATTGTAAATAACTGAAATTGAAAATTAATTAAAATAAAGGATGATTTTCTATTTTAAGATACCTCCACAGTACAAACTGTTTTCATTTTGCTTCTCTCCTTTCAAGCTTCCATCAGATACATTCAAGTATGTTACCTGGCATGAATTGGAAGAACATGATGTTCAAGGGAGCCAAATCTGCTGCCCCCGAGTAAGAAAAGGTATAGCAATAACAAACTGTTTGTATGGATTTGAATGGAATGGCCAAATTCTGGATTCTAAATTGATGTTCTACTTCACAGACATTCAAGAAAAGAAGCAATAGTTCTTCCCAAGAAGCTGTCTTCACAATGTGCACTCCCAGGTTGCTTAGACCTCTGCTCATGCACACAGTGACTTCAGAATTCAGGGTCATATTTATGTGTACAAAGTGTAGTTTTTATATCCAATTTTTTTTTTTTCTGACAAAGAGTAAAGAATTAAATTGGGAGACTAAGATGGACCATTTCTGGCTTTTTTGCCTTCATCAGTTAGCCATACCCTTTATGGGATTCGAACCTGGGCAGTTATACATACTAGTCAGTGATTTAGTCACTGAGCCACAGGTTCTCTTCCCCTCTTTGCCAGCAGAGTCAAGGGAGTAATTATAGGGAGTTCAGACAGATTGGTCTGATTGTGAACACCTTGACATTTTTAACTGCCATACTGCAGTTTACTCTTTTTACAATATCTCTTGCCTTGCCGCCCCCAACTAGGGGCATAGAGCAGGCTCAAGTCGCAACTGCGAAATATTTTTATATCCAAATTTTTTTTTTTTGTCAAGGTGTTCACAATCAGACCAATCTGTCTGAACTCCCTATAAAGTGTAGTTTATAGTTTGAAGGTCAGAAAGCTAGAAGAACAGTGTTGGTTGAAGGCACCACAATGGGACAAAGATGCTTTTCAAGACACAACTGGATTTTCCTAGGTTTTGCTCAAAAACATTTTGCTTCTTATCCAAGAAGTTTCTTAAGTTCAGTTCAGAAACTTCTTGGATGAGAAGCAAAACGTTTTCAAGGAAAAAAACTAAGAAAAATCAAGTTGCCTCTTGAAAGCGTCTTTGGGACAACCACGACCTGGATGATTGAGAATCTCCATAGACACCACTGAGAGAATATGATGTGGAGTAATGGTATTGCTGCCTTGTACAGGACCCTACTGCCTGGTTAATTTATGCTCTGATATTCCCATAGCCCAGGGTTTCCCAACCGTGGCAACTTTAAGTCATGTGGATCTCAACTCATAGAATTCCTCAGCCAGGCCTCAAAGTTGCCAAGGTTGGGAAACCTTGTGGCCCAATTGATATTTCCTTCTTTTTCTAAGCTACATGCTATCTCACTCTCTCTCTTTCTGAAATACCCAGACCTTTTATTTGTTCTTCTATCAGGAATGGGGAAACAATTTTAAATTGTTAGTACATGCTCCATTCAATAACACAGAGAGATTTCCACATAAACACTACAATGAAAGGATTGTACTGAAGTTACAAGAAGAATAATGCCATAAGCTATATGGAGCTTTTGGTTGGTTTTAGTATTCATAAACAAAAGGAAAACTGCTTTTTCTTGGAACAGTGAGTAGCAGGTTATGGTTAATAAATGCCAAATTTGCGATTCTCCAACTGTTGCTAAATTATAACTTCAAACAATTTTTGGTATTGGCTACATTAGCTCAGATAATAGGAGCTGTATTTCAGAAGGGCTATTATATTTGGGCCGCAAAATTGAACAATCAGAGGTAATACCAAAGTATTACAAAAATTCTCAACTTTGCTGCCATCTATCAGTTGTGCTAATATTTGGAGCCCAAATACGGTAGGCTTAATTTCATCAAAAACTGGAGGACAACAAATTCACCATTCCTGGTTTAGTAGAATGTCTGCCTTTATGATACAATAAATATGTGCGGGAAAAGACCTACAATGACCCAGACAGTAATTAATGGATAGTTAATTAGCCAGTATCACTGTCAGATTTTCCCCCAAGTCTCCTTATTGTTGACTCTTTCTTAACTCACCACCCTTCAAAATAGATGGATATTTTTGGCTAGCACATCACAGTACTGGTCCACTGTGCCATTCAAAGAGGAATTTGACAGATTCACAAATATATCAGTAATTGCTAGTTATGACTGTCTATATTTGAAAAATATTCAGTATTGTCCTTCACCCACAAAAAAACCTAAATCCTATACATTTCCTATCTTGGTGCCCTCCCAAAATTTAAGCCTATATACTGATGAAATAAAACGTTTGATTAATTGGCTAAAATGATTTTATTACTAAGCCTCTCTGATTATGTTGTACAACAGAAGTTAAGCAATCTTTTACAGAACTTCAGTGCATTATTTCTATATATACTGAATGAGGAAGAAGCAATCACAAGACATATGGACCAAAACAAAATTTGGCACTAGAGCTAGGAAGGAATAGATATCATTTGGCTTCCTGGCAACTTCATTATTTTGTCCCCAAAAGTAATCTTGAAAGCAATCCAATATGACAAAAATATTACTGTAAGAACAGACATCCATAATCCTCCAACTTTCTATTTAATGTTTGCTTCAAGTACTCAGATAGATATCAGATAGGTATCAGACGCAGCTGCTGTGAAGTTTTAAGATTAAATGTTTCATTTATAGTACTTTATTAACTGCACTAAATAAGCAAATAATTGAAGAATGATTATGTAAAAAAGACCATAAAAATCCAAGGAATAAAAATACACATTATTCTATGTGGTTCTCTGTATATATAATGTATATATTAAGTTACTGTACATTTCAAAAATATTTGGAAGAAACACTTTGAACCTTGAATAGCACAAATATTATGCCCCTCTGCTATTCTGTAAAGTTGTCCAGTTTTTTTCCAATTGCAGTAATTTTTCTTATGACATTTTAAGAACATAAAAATAGGACCTTGAAGAAGTAGAACAGAAAATGTAGTAATATTGTACTTTCAATCTTGTACTTTGGTGCTAGGGAAGACTTTTGAGGATACTATGGATAGTTTAAACAATAAATGGAGTCATCATTACTAATAAAAGAGAATATTTGTAGCTCAGGGTTGACCTGAGGGGTCCTTGGTGCTCTCTGAGCTTGCTTGTTTTCTTGCAGATGTTTCATTACCCGAACTAGGTAACATCATCAGTGCTGGTAAGGAGTGCTGTTTACTGTCAGTTTATATTCTAGTAGCTTGCCTGTCAGTGTTGGTGGAGGTTGGCTTAGAGAGTCTTTGTTTGTGTTATTTGCTGTTGGCTTCTTTAGCAGTTTCTTGATTGGGGCATTGCTTACTTGACTGTTGGTCTGAAGTTGACCTTGGAGTTAATCTATGCTGATCTGGGTGCTGATTACTGGTGGAGAGGTGCTTGGGTCTTTTTGTTCTTTTTGGGCTGGGTGATAGTCTTTTTTGCATAATCTATAGATATTGTTAATGTCTATGTATCTATTGATGGCTGATTGGTCAGAGTGCCAGGCTTTTAGAAATTCCCTGGTGTTTTTGGACTTAGCTTGTTCTAGGATGGTCACATTTTCCCAATTGAAACTATAGTTAAATCTGTCTATATGTTGTGAAGTTAAAGAATTTTCATCATGTCTTCTGCCTGCTAGTTGATGTTTCTGGATACGTTCTGCCAGTTTTCTGCCTCTTTGTCCTACATAGTGGTTTTTTAAATCCTTACATTGTATGTTGTAGATGATTCCTGTTTTTTCTTCTGGGATTGTTGGGACTTTTAGTCTGCTTAGGATATTTGGAAGGGCTTTAGTTGGCTTGTGTGCTATGCTGATTCCATGTGGTTATAGTGGTACTATATGTACTACTATATGTAGTACTATTATATGTAGTATTGCTACAACCACATGGAATCGGCATAGCACACAAGCCCTTCAAAACATCCTAAGCAGATAAGTCAATAATATGGGAAAGTATTGAAGGAAAGAGGGCAACCACCAGCAAGGTGGATGGACTCAATGATGACAGTGAATGCCCAGTTAAATGCCCAGATGTTGAAGGTGGATCATCTAACAGAGATTCTATCAATGTGGTTACTAGGAGCCAAAACCAACTCAATAGCAATAAAGAATCACATAATTACAACTCCTTAAAGCCATCACAACTTTTTTCTTAAGGTTTGTACAGAAACCAGAAATAATTTGGACGTCTTTAACAAATAGCAGAAAAATAGTATGCTTGCATTTGTATGAAGCATTTCTTTGGGGTCATTTTTCAACAAAACACAACCCTAATGTTTAGATAATGCACTAAGATAATGCACTAACAGCTAGGATATCCAGAGAGGAAAAAAAAACCCACAATCTGTAGCTGGAAGACACCATTACTAGATCCAGCTACAATAACACAAAACGTATAAGCATGTTTCCAGATTTTCAGAATTCTTCACTGACAGGGTAAGGTCACAAAAATTGAAATAGGGAAAAAGTAAGGAAATTTTAAAAATATAACAGATGTTTAATTATGGGATGTGCAGGACAGTTCTAAAATGGATGGAGATTATGAATTGAATGCATAGTAAGCATAGAGCTAGCTACTAGAAAAGGTATTTCCAATGGTGGGGTCCAACTTATGACTTAATATTCCATAATGGAATATACACAAACACAGTTTGTGATGTATAGATTGATATTAATGTTATCAGCAAATTTGCACATTTTTCTACACTGACAATTTATTGCATCATTTAGCTACCATTGAAGTGATAAGACGCTAATGAGGGTTGTATTGCCAATGTGCTATTTGAGTGACACTGTTAATTGGCAGTGGAGTAATGCCCTTATTTGATTACAGTGTAAAAATGGGGAAAAAAGTATATATGTGTATTTACTGCCTCCAGAAGCTGTGAATGCTCCAACACTGGAAGTTTTTAAGAAGAGACTGGAGTGGACTGTCTGAAATGGTATAGGGTTTCCTGCCTGAGAGGGGGTTGGACTAGATGACCTCCAAGTTCCCTTCCAACATTATTATTATTATTATTTTTATTATTTTTATTATTTTTATTATTATTATTATTATTATTATTATTATTATTATTATTATTATTATTATTATTATTATTATTATTATTATTATTATTTTTATTATTATTATTATTATTATTATTATTATTATTATTATTATTATTATTATTTAAACACTTGAATTCTTTCAATTCGTAAAGCATTTTTGTTTCCTCTTCTGGACTTTCCTCTGCACATCAGTTTAATTTAATCTGTAATTTATTTTTGTCTTTTGAAATATTCAAATTTATGAGTAGTAATGGGATACTGGAATGCATAAATGTTTAAATACATTTAGGACCTTCTGAAGAAGAATGTTTTTTTAGAGGAGAAGAATACCGTCATTGTGCAAGAAAAAAAATGACAGAAAAAGAGAGATGGGAGCAATGGTTACAAGAAGACTGGGAAAATTGTGTGGTAAGTTCTAAGATTATGAATGTATGAAGCTTATTGCTTTTATTATTATTAATTAAATACATAGGCCTATATTCCCAATGATTTTGGGTATACAGATACAGATAAAAAATTACAGGCAAGGAAAAAAAATAACAATGATACAAAAAATTAAGACTAAAAATGGCAAGGGCAACCAATGAATGAGTAATGGCAGAAATGAAAAGAAACAAACTCACGCAATCCATTCTGAATCGTTTTGGTTTGTTATTAGCTCTAAAATAGGTGCCTATTATCAAGACATTGTGGAATTCAGAGGCATTCATTGCTAGGGTGCTTAGATATAGAAATCTAATTTAAACTTCACATTGCTTTAAAATAGGTACAGATTTTAAACTTCATTTTCTTTTTGAGTTACGTTCCTTGTAAAGGGGTAAAAGATAGCCAGTAAGCTATTCAATATTTCTATCAGACACTGAGAAATAAAGGGCTCCAGAGTTGTTCCTGTCAAATCTGTGTTCCAAATTGTTAAGGGAATTTAGAAAGAAAAACTTCTACAATCAAATTATCTTGTCTGTAATTGCTTCAATAATTTTTTCTAGGAACAGCCAATAATATAAAATAATAGCAATAAATAACATCAAAATAGATTATATCTATTGGGGTTGGAACCAAGATTGAAATCAATTTTTCAACACAGTATCAGTACTATACTAGATCTGTAAAGAAGTGACAGCTGGATTTAGAATAGAATAGAGCTGGAAGGGACCTTGGAGGTCTTCTAGTCCAGCCCCCTGCTCAAGCAGGAGAACCTGTACCATTTCAGACAAGTGACTGCTTAGTCTCTTCTTAAAAACTTCCAGTGATGGAACAATCATGATTCCTGAAGGCAAGCTGATCCACTGGTTAATTGTCCTCACTGTTAGGAAGTTCCTCCTTAATTCCAGGTTGCTTCTCTCTTTGGTCAGTTTCCAACCATTGTTTCTTGTCTTGCCTTCTGGTGCTTTGGAGAATAATTTGACCCCCTCTTCTTTGTGGCAGCCCTTCAAATACTGGAATACTGCTATCATGTCATTCCTAGACCTTCTTTTCTTAGACTAGCCATACCCAATTCCTGAAACCGTTCTTCATATGTTTTAGTCCCCAGCCTTTAATCATCTTAGTTGCTCTTCTCTGTACTTTTTTTTACAAAGTCTCAATATCTTTTTTGTAATATGGTCACCAAAATTGGTTGCAGAATTCCAGGTGTAGTCTTACTAGGGTTTTATAAAGCGGTAGTAATACTTCACGTGATCTTGATTCTATGCCTCTGTTTATGCAACCCAGAATTGTATTACCTTTTTTGGCTGCTGCTGCACACTGCTGGCTCAAGTGATCGTCCACTAGGACTCCAAGATCCCTCTCACAGTTACTGTTTTTGAGCCTGTTTAGTGACAAATTTGATGAGTGCCCTATCTATTCCCTCATCTAAGTCATTTATGAAGATACTGAAGAGTACTGGGCTAAGATGGAGCCTTGTGGTACCCCACTGCTTATTTCTCTCCATGTGGATGTGATACCATTGAGGACTACTCCTTGAGTATGGTTTGTCAGCCAGCTACAGATTCATCTGGTGGTGATGTTGTCTAGCCCACCTTTTTCTAGTAGGTTGTGGTTTACTTTGTCAAATGTCTTACTGAAATCTAAGTATACTATGTCTACATCATTTCACTGATCTATTAGTTTAGTCACTTTATTAAAGAATGAAGTAAGATTGGTTTGGCATGATCTGTTTTTAACAAACCCGTGCTGGCTGCTAGATATAACTTTGTTTGCTTCTAGTTGTTCGCAGATCTGTTTTTTTTATTTCTCCCTTTTTTTCAGAAATAGGGTATGTCTAATGGTGTGCTTAAAGTTTATTTTGCACTTTTCAAAACCATTTTCATTCAGTTAGAAAAATGTTGTTTGTTTTCAGAAGAGAAGATGGTTTTGGTTAAATTCTCATGACTTTATTTACCAAGTTAACAAGAGCTGTGGTGGCACAGTGGTTAGAATGCACTATTGCAGGCTAATTCTGCTGACTGCCAGCAGTTCGATTCTCACCAGATTAAGGTTGACTCAGTCTTCCATCCTTCTGAAGTCGGTAAAACAAGGACCCAGATTGTTGGGGGCAATATGCTATAAACCTCTTAAAGAGGGCTGTAAAGCACTATGAAGGGGTATATAAGTCTAAGCCCTATTTCTACCACAGAAATGTAGACTGGCTGGGGAATTCTGGGAGTTGCTAAGGATGAGAAACACTGGTATAGCCACTCTGGCTTCTCACAGGGAAAAATCATGAGGAGACTCCATCCATTGACTTTTGGAAACCAGGAAGCATTTACAGCTGGAGAGTGCCAGAGGGAAGTATAATAGAAAAAAAACATCAGCATCTCCAATCAAAAGTAAGCTAAAAACAGCAGCAAACAATTTGTGAATAAAATTTATAGAGGATGAATGTAAAATAAAGTAAGAAAAACCTTTTTCCCCAGGAGAAAAATTCTTAGAAACTGAAGGATGGATTTTAGCAGTTTAATCGTATTAGCAAAACCTAGATGACCTTAAAACATGTTGTTTCACTTCACTATATAACTCAGTCATTTTATTTAATAGTAAAAAATGTCTTCCAGGAAAATTAAAGGCCAAAGATCACATCTATTTTATTTAAATTTATATGCATTTTTCAGGGAGAAACTCAGCACAAACATAGAGACAATGGGCATTTTAAGCCTTTTCCATGCATATTTTTCCCCAATGCTATCCCAAAGCTATCAGTAATTTTTCAGAGGGAGGGAGGGAGGGAGGAAGGACTATATATATATATATATATATATATTCTTTATATAACAGGTAAATAAAAGCTTTGGGATGTATTTTTATTGTTAAAGATAAAAAGTGAGAGAAATCTTTCCCCTTTACTCTCTGATTCCAGTATGTATTGGATGCTTTCTTCACCATCACCCAGCTGATACCCCATCAAAACTATTCTTTATTAAATTGTATAAAAAGTAAACAATGAATCTGGTTTAGTCCAAATCCAAATCATGCTGTGAAAGACACTCTTGGAAATGATCTTTGTTCGGTATTCAAATGAATTAATTTATATATTCTTCCTTTCTATCAGAGTTTAAATCTTTCATATCAAGATCTGGGAGATCCTTACCAAACAGACAACTGTAAGAGAATTCTCCGCCGATTAATCCGAGTGGAGAGGCTTTGGCTGGTGGATAATTCACTGACAGATCTAAGTGCCATAAGTTTGCCAAGGTAATTTTTTCCGCCCATGTAACAGGTACTTTTCCACTTTGCACTGAAATCAATGGCAATGCACATAAAACTGCTGTTACAGTTTTAATCAGGGCCAATAATCCATTTACCAGTAAAAAAAAAAAGAAAACTTTGTCTATTTTTAAGACATTTTAAAGCACTGCTATAGTCTAAAATTTTATTTTCTCTTTGTGTAACAGTTGATAGCACATTCCTTTTTGCTTTTTTACAGGTGCAAAGAACTCAAACTCAGCAAAAATCATTTTACATCCTTCAGACAACTGCCAAAAATACCTGAAATTCAACACTTGTTCTTAGATGAGAACAATATCACAGCCTTAAATGAATTATCAGCCTTGAGATATGCTCCATTAGAATCTCTTATTCTCAAGAGAAACCCCTGTGAGTTTCAAGAAAACTACAGGCAGATGTAAGTTCCTGGGAACCAGTAAAGTGTGATTTGAGAGACTATTATTCCTAGAGAGCATAATTGTAAAACAGCAGTAGTAGCAAAAAAAAACCCCACTTATTAAAATAAATAACATGCATACAGTGACCATAAAGTTCACTAAAACTGAACTAAATCAAGCTGTGATTCAACATCAAACTGCATATATTCTTCCTTAGGCACAAACTATGATTCACCTAAAAAGTCCCTAATTCACCATTATTTGTTCAATCCCAAACTAGGACTCCATGATTATCCCCTTTGGATTATCTCCTTAACAACTTATCTGGGTAGTCAGTTTCTTGGGTTGAATGAGTCAGGAATATCTAGTTTCTCAGAGGATTTCTGGATTAACTGTAAAGAGCAAGAGAAGTTCCATTCATGAACTCAAAGTGCTCATTAATAAGTGAAGGAAAATGAACATATGTGAATACCATATGTGAACAATTTCCCAGAAACCACTGCCCCATCCCTCTTTTTTTGCCATAGCTGATAATGGAGAATGAATAAACAAGGGTCTGTTCGTTCGTTTGTTTGTTTGTTTGTCTTTCACACTTTGTAACTCTCCATCTCCCTCAGAGAAGAGCCCTGGGCAGTGCACAATTTAATCAATAAAATTAAGCATTAAAAAGAGAATACTATTACCTGAAATGTAGTCCCGTTACAAAGGACTTATCGATCCACTGCTCTGAATGCCAATTAAGATGAAGTTCAAGAAAAAAGTGCAAATGTTCAGAGGTTTATTGATGCACTTTCCCAAATATTAAAATAATAAGTTGTGATATCTAGTCTCAGATGCTGTTCTCTGGAAGCAATGCAAAAAAAACCTCACACTAGCATCCTGTGATTCTACACTGAGTGAGGTAGCTACTTCAAATAACAGACGGTGGATAATAGTGGTTAGAGCTGCGCCCAAACCCTGCTGGGCACCTTCTGGCATTATGGTATGAGACTCTCACCTGCAGTGTAGAATATTTTTCCATTGCCAGGATAAGAAAGGCCTAAAGTTGCCAGTCTAGTAAACTTTTCTACTAGAGGAGAGGATAATATTATTTTTTTGCCTGGAGCCAGAAAATCTCTCCAGTTGGCCTTGTGGTGCTCACTTTTAATTTATTCTCCTTGCAACTCTACTTTTTGTTTTGGCTTTTCAGTTTGTGATATCTTTCTCTCAGACACATATACACGAGTTTCAGAGGTGACAAAACAAATTTGGGGTATTTGTTGGCCAAAGGGAGTGCCTCCCTTAGTAGAACAAAGTAAATAGCCTTTGTTCTCAGAACATCCATAAAGGATTGTGCATCGTGCAGAAGAAATAAAATAATATATATATCAACTGGCAGTCCACAGAATTTATAATCCACCCTTTGCATCTGAAAAAAATAGATCAAGGATATATCTCCAACCATTCAGAATGGGATATAAAATTTGGTGGAGTGAAGGAAAGAGTTTCAGTGGCATATTATATGTTTTACCGCAATTCTCCTGCTTGTGGGAATAATAGCAATAGCAGCATTAAGTTAAATGGGTTAGGATAATGAAGGAGAAATAACAATTTCTTTCTCAATTTTATTACCCTACAGTGTATTCTTCAATTTGCCAAATCTGAAGATGCTGGATGGAATCCTAAAAATGCCAGAGGACTGTCTTCCACTAGGAAGGAACTTTTTTTCTAAAATATGCACCATATTGTAGCATTATATTTTCCAACAGGATTGAAGAATTTGCCATGATTAAAGGAGTGAATCTTAGGGACACACAGCTGTTTTTTGTCTTAACAGTCGATCATTTTGGGACTTTATTAAAAATATCCAAACTTAACATTACAGAATACAAAAATATGCTCCCTGGACACAGAGATGAGACTACTTTGAATATTTTTTTTCTAATCCTTGTGCTTTTTAAGTTACTTATTTATTACATTTATTTCCAATCTCCTCACCAAGGACTTCTCAAAGATTTCATTTCCTTCATACCACTCTATATAGGAGATTAACCCCTACGATATTAGAACAAACCCTTGCACACATTTGAAAATGGAATTTTATGAGATGCATTTTAAAAAGCAAAATAGGAAAAAGGCTGAATTTTTAAGTAGAATGCAGAATTATTGTTCCTTCCTTCTATTAAGTGTTGTTTTTAGGCATGAAGAGCCATCCCAAATTGTGAAAATTTGCATATATGTTTAAAGAGGCCATTTCCTCTGGAACACTCTCTTGGATCAATGCAGACATTCTAAACTTCTTCCAATTTATACAACCTTAACCTTTACAAATCTAGGAAACACATATTTATTGTTCATGCTTTAAATTAGGAATGATCAGCTTGTTCACAACCAGTGCTAGCCAATGCAGGAAAAGAAAAGATAATGGAATCACAGGGCTAAATCCTGAAGTCAAAAGATAACTTAAGCCAATACATCATTTCAGTTTTACATATTCCAATGTCTACTTGTGATGCCTTGAATGGTTTAACAGAATAACAGAGTTGGAAGAAACCTTAGAGTTCTTCTAGTCCAATCTCCTGCTCAGGCAGAAAACCTTATACAATTTCAGAAAACAGTTGGCCAATTTCTTCTTAAAAACCTCCAGTGTTGGAGCACCCACAACCTCTGAAGGCAAGTCTCTCATTACTTCTCTCCTAGTTTAGTTTCTACCCATTGCGTCTTGTCCTGTCTTCAGGTGCTTTGGAAAATAGGTTGACCCTCTCTTCTTTGTGGCAAAACTCAATTTTTATAACTTTTCACAACTTGGCACAGCCCAAGATTTCATTGCCTATAATTGTTGGCCAACATAAATCCCATCACCACCAGTCAGCATGGCAGGGAATGACTGAAGTAGAAGTCTGACACATCTAGACACATGTAACAAATTACATTAGCCTCTTTGGGATTAAGCTGATTGACAGCCATTTCATGATAGATAGCATACAGTTCCTATCCTACTAACTATGTTGTAAAAATATAGCCCTGAGTTTCATGCAGGATTAGACAGTAACTATAAGCCTTGACTACTAAATAATTGTAAAGGTATTACATCTTGGTTTAGAGAAATTGGGTGATCTTCCACTGTTAATGTGAATGTCACCCAGCCTTCTGTTTCTTCAAACTTTCACTATATATCTGTGCTGTATCAATGAATTCTATTGAGCTTCAATATTACAGTGACAGGAAACTAACTTTACAAAGAGAAGCATAGGGCTGGGGTCAGGATGGGAAGACTAGGTTGTTTTTTTTGTTTTTGTTTTTTTTTAGCAAAGATATACAATGTCCTGCCATTGCAACAGGAGCTAATGGAACAATTTGTCTTCTGCTGCTTCCTCTTCTGCTGATTAAAATCAAATCCATTTCATTCATTATTCAGCAGCTCTCACTTGGGCTGTAGAGTGGACCTACCTACTTACAAAATTCATGGCCATACTCAGTCAGCAGTCAACTACTAGTCCTAAAACAGAAAAATGAATTTAACATATCTACTGACAGATGCTTTGATCAATTTCAATACACCTTTAAAGCACACAGGGACAGGTTTATAGAACTACAGTCCAATATGCACTATTAAGTTATTTCAGAGCTATCATTTTTCATTTGTGATCTCTGTCCAGTATGGTGTGTGCATGCATGTGTGTGTGTGTGCGTGCGTGCGTGTATTCAGTTAGCATGCTGTCTTTCATACTAATAATTGAAAATGTTGACAATAAGAAATGAGATTTTCACATAGCATATGCCCAGGATCAAACAAATGATGTACATAAATATAATCAGGGAAGGCTAGAGGCTAGGACAGTGATGAATTTTAGCAACTATCATTAAACTCATAAATAGTCAAAGCTCAAATAAATTATGTCCCTAAAATCAAAAGAAAAGAATGATTCTCCAGTGGGTGTGAAGCAGAACTACAACTGACAGAATACCATGCTTCTACTTCTATCAAAGTATCCCTTATTTTATGAGCTGGGTTCCCATTCAACCACACAGAACTGTCTAGAACTTCAATCCTATGGCAGACATTTATTAATTAAATGAATATATACAGCCAACCAAATCACACATTGATGACTTGAGGTGGCTTACAACATTAAAAAACACAATATAAAAATCATAAAACCCATCACACCCCATGGCAGCAGCAACACAATCAAGCCAACTTCTTGATTGGCTCCTTCTCCTTTTGAAGTTCCCAGCCTCGCTGACAAAACTCACAAAACTTTCAAAACAGCAGCTGGGGGCCAATAATATCTCAAGGAGAATAATGTTCCAGCCTCCCACTGAGAAGGCCCTTTTCCATGGTACTGTCAGATATACATCCCTAACAGATGAAACCCACAACATACATTCTTGTTCTGGTAGACCAGTAATGGCCTACATAACAAGGAAGAAATGGTCCTTCAGACAGCCTGGCCCCAAGCTATATAGAGCTTTGAAGATGATAACCAACATCTTGAATCGTACTGGAAGCAGAATGGGAGTCAGATGAATCACACAACTACGAGCTCACAAACAACTGTGCTACAAAAGTGTTGTTCTCCGAGGTCATCATACTGGTCACACACATATACCTTTTATGAGCAAATAAGTCCCATTGTGATTCTTATGGCATACTCACTTTTATTTTCTCTCTTTTAACATTTCTCAGAGATGGAGCACAACATGTGATGGATTGTACATTTTCCAATTCCTCAGTCAAGCCCCTCCCCTCCCCAAAATCTACTATCTTCCAAGATGACTGTGTTGGCTGGGGGATTGCAATTGCAGTCCACAGGTTGATGATATCTGCATTAAATTATTTATTTTCCAAGTGCTTGAGTCTATCTCCTATTTTGCAGCCAACACATACCATCTATCACTATCATCACTTCTGTACAAAATTAGCAGGCCAGCGACAATAGTGCAGTCCTTGTAAATCACAAATCACTGAAGGAGCAGGTATATTTATGCAATAGTCAAATCAATCTAGGTGGTCATGAATTCCAGCACTGCAGAATTTGCTCTTGTTTAGTCTTGAAAATACAGCACTTCCTTAAAACCGGAATATAAAAATGATAGGAAATAAAATATATATATAACAAATACATTAGGCTTCCAAACACTTATAAATTTGGCATGAAATATACCCAGATGTTTATGTGTAGGATTGCAGCCTACCCCCAAACTATTGCCCCATATTTTTTGTTGTTTTATTTTATACTGAACTACTTTTTTATGGTTTGATGTCATTTCTACTCTTCTCTGAAATCCACCCAAAACGATGAGAGGATATAATTTTTTTAAGCAAGATGCAATTTTTTTTCTGCAGAACAACTAAAAAGAAAGTGGTTTCTAGTGCGTAGCTCCAAATAAAAGTTTAGAACAAATGAAAAAATTTGACTGTCTTCAAAAATATGCTTAGCATTGCTGGAGGCTGAAAAATTTATCTTTGTACAGAATGGATTTCTTTTCAGACTTGCAGACCTGAAATAAATTCACCCATTCTGGTTGGTTTTGAGTTATGGGAGCTCTTAGCAATCTGTGCTCCAGAGAAATTTCATTCTAATCTGAAGTGGATATTCTTTCACCCTCCCACGGCAAGGATTATTATTTGTCATTGCTACTTACCCCCTGCTCTAATGGAAACATAGCAGTGGCTTATACTGAGAGTTCCTTGGTGAGAAAAAATAAAAAGAGAGAAAGAACTTGAGCAAGTAGATATTTATAGTCTTCTCACCTTTTCCTTCTTTGAAAGAAAAAAAGAGCAATGGCACAGGAAACCCACAGATCAATGAGAGAATATACCCAAGCACTATAGGCAGATCAGATGCTCAATATGCTTATTGAATTATCTCATTTTCTGGCCTTGCAGGATAAGCTGACCCATAAACTAACCAATTGGACTGATCCCCAGAATACACCAGGCCATCAAAAAAGAGAATTCAAGGGTTTAAATTAAATCAAATTAAATTAAGGATTAAAATAAACAAGCTGGCCTTTACTAGAACAACTGTCTTATGTGAATACAGCCAATGTCATAACTTCTTAATGGTAGGCAGAGGTATGACTGAAACTCTAAGGACCCATGGCCAGTCAGTAGCTGGGTTTATATAATTGTGCAAAACACAATTTGATTTAACCAAGTATGTCACTCAAAGTTTCCTATTTATAATAGTTATCTTCATTCAATGCTTTAAGCCAAATCCAAACAAATCACTTCAGAGTATCGTATGTGAACCTAGTGAATACCAGCAATCCATGGATAGATGGATTATCATAGTCTTCAAATTCAGTTGTTAGATTCATTCATGGAGTTAAATGAAAATGTGTTCTGTTTGGTTTTAGTTTACTGTATTGTGCTAACCCAATCAATGTAATCTATAGAGCGGGGTTTGTGTTAATGCTATTTGAAGAGGTGTCTATTGTGGCTTATCTAATAAAGATTATTAAGCAAACTATGGCCAGCATGAAATGCAAACTCAATCAGTATAAAATAGCTTTTATAATTGTTTAAAGGATAAGATACATCACATAATGACCCACTAGAAGTTCAAAGGCAACTTGTCTTGTGTTCAGATTCTGAAATCTTGACAAGCATGCAAAAATATACAATCAGAGGTGCCTGTTTCTAACCATGATCGTGCCAGAATGATGAAATGTGTGTTGTGACATCACTACACAAGCTTCATCCTTTTTATTTGCATTCCAGTACAGGTAGTCCTTGACTTACAAGCAGTTGCTTAGCAACTATTCAAAGTTATGATGGACCTACCTTAGGGCTACTTACAAGTTAGATTTCAAGTTCTAATGTTCATATCCCCTGCAGTCACGTGACTGAACTTCGGACACTAGGCAACATAGCCACATTTATGGCTGTTTGGAGGGTCCTACAGTCACACGACTGCATGTTATGACAATTTTGCCAGTTTTCAAAAAAACCAGGCCCATAGCAAACTGTTGGTTTGCTTAATGACCATTGCAAAAAAAGGTTCTATTTATTTATTTGGCATATGGCAAATAAGTTATAATTTTATGACCATTGCAATTTATGACTTGATGGGCAGGATTTTAAGTCAAAATCTGTAGACATTTTGTCTTTGTTTTTCCTTGCTCCATTCTTGCAGATACCTATATACATAACCAGGGCTTTTTTTCTCATAGAACGCCCAGAACGGAGTTCCGGCACCTTTTTTGGATGGAACCTTGTAGGGTAGGCAAGGCGGGTTATATGACGTGTGTGAGTTCCGGCACCTTTTTTTTTTTTTTTTTTTTTTTACTAAAAAAGGACTGTACATAACTCAAGGACCAGCTACTCTTTCCTCCATGCATGGCACAGTGTCTGGCATGGTTCCTTCATGGATACACATACCATTTTCCTGCACAAGATAAATCAACTCATAAACCCTAAGGAAATCATGATATATTGTTATTATTTAAGTCACCCAAGAAACTATTCCAGATGGTCAATGCCCATGTCTGCATTGGGTTTCCTGCAAAATGGATCTCTAGATAATGCCACTTCTTGTAATAAGATTACTTCTAAATTAATCATACTCGTAGTCCTGCAAGCAACATCTCCTCCTGGAACAAAGTCAAAAATAAAGTTGATCGGATAAGGGATTGTGGGATGGACAAAATCCAAAATATTTCATTTTTCCTTCTAAATCATACTTGAAAGCTACCTTGGCATTTTATATTTCTGCACAGAAGAGCTGATTTGCACTATTTCTGTCCTTCCTCCCTCCCCAAAGCAGTTACAAGGAGAAAGAACAGCTCCCAAATCACAATTGATAGTCCAGAGTATTACTGTCTGGGAAATTAAAGTGAACTAGATTATCCTCAATGAAATAGATGTGTGTTATTAAGCAATTCCCCAGAGGCATTTGAAGATGGATAAGGTTTTTTGGAGAGGGAAAAAATTAAATTAACAGAATAGCTTCTCCTAAATGCCAACTTAATGCCAAAGTCCATTTCTTATTTACTGTTTCAAGTCTTCTTTTTCTTAAATTATATACTTACTGGATATTATCCACCTGCCTATTTATTTTAAATACCAAAAGGCTGGTTGCTAGATTATTTTTTCTGCTTGAAAATGATCACCATAACTATAATAATTAAAAGTATGATTGCTCTGAAATAATCATTAAAAGTGTTTTGATTTGTCTGCATACAGTTTACAGCATTTAGGTGTTTTTCATATAAACCCTTTTTGATGCAAAATTTCATATCTAGCTTAGCAAGAGCAGTAGATATAAACCTGATTCACAATATACATTAATGTCTGTGTGTATGTGTGTTGTGTATATATATAGTGTGTGTATGTTTTGTGTGTGTGTGTGTGTGTGGTTGACTATCTTATGAACCCATTCATTCCAATTTGTAAGTCATAATTTTTTTCTTTTGAGATATAGAACCAATGAACCATGGTTAGTAATAAAGCCAGTTTGATCTAGTATTTAAGACATCAAGATAGAAACCAGAAAACTATGAGTTTAGGCCTTACTTTAGACATGAACCTGACTGAGTGACTTTGGGCCAATCACTCTCTTTCAACTCACAACATCAGCCTTGACAAGCCACCAATCAATTTCTGACACAAATGGATCAACTTTCAGCTGAGCTGAAATAAGTGGACCCTACACATGCAGAAAAACTCTAGGAAAAAACCCATGGTTAACAAATTATGGTTTCATATAGTGTGGTAACTGAACCAGAACTATTAGTTGCACTTCAAACATGGTTTCCAGCCAGCACATATTTTTGATAATAATTGACTGGCATGATATTTCAGTTGTTCTTGTTTACAACTAATGCTGGACAGAAACCATCAACTCATCTATAGTGAAGTGATTGTCAAATTATTCCTTTCCAGAACCCAGAACAAGATCTGAATAGCTGCCATGCGATTCAAGCATATGTATAGATTACATGTATGGATTACATTACATTGCTAACTTCAGTTGATTTAAGAAATGCCTTCCTATATTTTGGTTTGGAGAACATGGATAGATTATATTGAGAGTAAATATGGTACTAAAAAATTTCACTTGGTTTTTGAGTAAATTTTAGAGTATTAATGTAGTTTATACGGTATAATAGGTCACTTATTTTTACTTATAATTATTAATATGATGTTATAATTATTGTGTTTAATATTAGTATATTTGTTTAAAAGAGAGTTAAAGGATGTTATAGATTTGTTAATCTAATAATTGATTAATGTTAGATAGAGTATGGTTACTGTATTGTTAACCCTGTGATTGGCTCTGGGAAGTGGGGGGGGAGGGGGGAGGGGAAGGGTGGGTTCTGGGGAGGGTGGAGTTATATTGTAAAACTTTTATAAAATTTTCAATTAAAAAAAAGTACATATAAACCCATATAAATAAATAAATGTAAATAAAGAGAACCAGTNCAGGGCTGAATTCAAACATTGTACTAATCCATGTTTTTTTAATTGTAGTTTGATAGATAAACCACAATGCATATTACACTATGCCATAAATAATGGTTTACAATCTACAGTGGCTAAGCCCACATCCAGGATGCTAAAGCAAGTTGAAAGCTACCACATTAATGTCTTATAAGATAAAAATGGACTTGTGCCACATTTAAGATGCTTACGTGTTAAGCTGTGTCCTTTTACTATATTAGGCATCATACTATGCATTTTTTATTGGAAAGACTATTCTTGGTCAGGATTGATGGTATTGAGAATGGAGAAGAATCTTTAGAACTTTTTGATCTGACCTCAGAACATTTCTGGCTCACTTTAAGTCTGTTGAATTAGGAAGGATCTCAAACAGCTAAGTCACCCTATTGACTAATTTTCATTCTTTAGAATGTTATTTAGTGATTATAATGTGTTTCTGGAAAACACTATTAGAAGGGTGGCATATTTAATGTTAAATATTAATTCATCAATCAAATATCTGGTCAGGCAACACCTCTTTATATGAGTGCTCAGAATTTCAACATATGAATCTTTGTTTTAGTTATTTATATATAAACACCTTTGCTAAGATTGCACTAGGCTCACAGCAATGATGAACATGAGCTGAATATGGAAAAGCAAGGACATCAGACTGGCAACGAAAGGTAGATTAGTCCACTCTACTGTGTTCCCTGTAGTTACCTATGGTTGTGAAAGTTGGACCTTAAAAAAACAAGACAGGAAGAAAATTGAGTCCTTTGAGTTGTGGTACTGAAGAAGGCTCCTGCACATTACTTGCATAGCAAGGTTGGATAACAAGGAAGTACTGGAGCGCATAACACCATACATGTCACTGGAAGGCAAAAATCACAAAACTGTGTCTCACTTATTTTGACCTTGTCATGTGGGGGAATTCACTGGAGAAAGCAATTATCTTTGGAAGAGTTAGTGGTAAAAGGAAACCAGGCCACCAAAGATTACGAAGGCAGGACACCATCAAAGCAGACACCAGCCAGAGCAAAGAACAATTCAAAGTAGAGCAAGATCAGAAGACACGGAGAGACATGGTGTATGGAATCATCAAGAGTCAGACACAACTGAAGGCATATCATCATCATCATCATCATCAAACATTTTTGCATGTGAAATATTTGCATGTGAAATATAGATGATTCTAAACCTCGGTCTACTGCAACTGGGTGTTCATAAATCTGTGAGTTTGCAAGTCCTGTCTTCCATGCTGGAAATATTATCCTGAAGTATCTGTAGATCTTCAGGTTTGAAAAGATTCCTATATATAGGTAGTCCTTGACAATGTACCTTGCCACTAAGAATGGATTCAAAGTTCGTATAGCCAAGTCACTCCTATTATCACACAATTGCCTTTTGGATGCTCGGCAATTGGTCTGCATTTATGGCTGTTTGCACTGTCCTGTGGTCATTTACCTGTCAACTTTTTGCTGACTGTTGTTTAATCCTGGTTTCTGGCAAAAAGTGGCCATTGTGGATAATGGATTCACTCAACCATCATGGTGTTTTTTTAATGACTGCAGCATTCACTTTAAGACTACCTGAAAAGATTTGTAAAATTGGGCATGGTCACTCCATGAACAACCTAGTGACTGCCAAAATTTATTACTATATTTCCAAGCTCAGTTATGGTTGTAAGTCAAGATTTCCCTAGCAATAAATTATTTCTAGTCATCATTTATGTGATGTGCATTATTCTATTGCTCTGAAATTTCTACAGGCTCTCCTGGAGGGACTTTGAATAAATATATCAGTGAAAACAGCTGAAGGGTTGACTAGATAAATGTTCGGGATATGTTCAAACTTTTTAAAATAGATACAAGCTATACTCCACCTTCATCCTCGATCAAAATATATTCTTAGATCTATTGCATGATAAATTTCTATAAACTGTGGTTATAAAAGACTGGAAAGTTAATCTGCGCTTATGAACACAATAAACTCCTTTTCTTAATGTGAGAAGAATTTAAGTAATTGTGGAAAGAATTTTAATTCAAAATTAGATTTATTCCTACATTGTCTCTGACTTTCCTTTCAATCATTAATATGAGCCACAAGTAACTGAAACTGGAAAACCATTTTGCAAAGATCACTAATCCACTTCCTCCTCTGGTAATTAATGACAAGACTAAATTAATTAACCTGCACAAATAATAACAGACAGCAAAAATCCTTTCACAATACAGAGTTTCCCTGGGTACATAGAGATAGCAACCAAAGCCACCACATAGCAACACATCAAAGAAAAACATCTACACTAGAAAAGTAAGATAAGAACATTTCCACCAGAACTGGACATTCACCAAATTAACCATTACAGTGGGCACATTCACACATGCACCAAGAACAACCTCTCCTATACATATTTCTAGTCTCTGTACTCCTATTGTAGCTACCTTCTAGTGCTGTTTCAATGCTCTCAAATAAAATTACCTGCCTCCTCTTCAAACAGTGTGTCCAGTGTTATTCTTACACAATCCGGCTCGCAAGAATTGCCGGAATTAAAATGGCATTTCTTAGCAGAAAACATGGGCTATATTCAGACACATGAATCCAAACAATTTCAAACATTTAAGCTCATATAAAATTATTTGCTTCTTCAGCTGTGGAAGTAAAAATTGCTTCCATCTGAATAAAATGTGGACTACTTTAGGGTGGATGAGAATTACTATAGTTATTTTTTCATTGTGTTAATAGATCATAAAATTATTTATTCTATTTGAAATATGTTATATGTTGCCTGGCTTGACAGGAGGCTTCCAAAGCAGTTAAGAATAAGAATAAAGTTAAGTTACAATCTACAGTTCAAACAGCTTTTGAAAAGTAGTTGCAATCTTCCACCTCTACATAAATAAATTGCAAGATTCTATAATTCCAATAGATTAACAATTGTTATTAAACACATAGTATTTTTCTTCCTCTTCTTTCACATGTACAAATTACAATTTTATAGCAAGCTTTGGAGGATTGTGGAATAAATACCTAAAGTTTGGAGGGAATATATATATGGCCCTGGGGCCCAAGTTACAGTTTATGCCTTACTGCCATCATAACGGTTTAAATACATTTTCTGTTTCTTAGTAAATTGAATGAAGCCTATTAAAGCTGAGGTTTAAAACAGATCAATGTATTTCCTACAGCTAGATTCTCTTAAAAGCAATAAAATGCATACAAGCTTAGCTTGCTCTTCTCCATAGAAATCTTTACTTTCATGTTTAGCATGCTAGTAACCTCTTTTATATTCCAGGATTTGGGTGGAATATAGTGACATTTGAATTCCAAATAAATGATAAAAAATACCCATTAATAAAAACTACATTTACATCTGTGGATCTTGATTCAATAAACTCTTTTCTTGATCATCTACTTTATTGCATATGTTTGCAAATGCTTCTTAAATCTTAAAAAATGATATAAAGAAATAAAAAAAATTCTGATTTGAATCAAAACCCAGAATATTTGAACTTGATTATTGAAAAGCAATGTTATTCATCTACTTGGATGATGCACATTGCTTGAACTTACAGCCAACACAATAGTAGAGATAAAGAAAACAGCACACACCTTAAAATCAGCATTATTTCAAACTCTGCCATTTATTGATGGTCTTCGGTTAAAACCTCAGAAAAATTAAATACTACCCCAAGGCATGAAAAATACACAAAATTTTATCAAAATATTTGTATTCCAAAGGGTATGTACATATTATACACTTTACATAACTGTAAAATGGGAAGTTTTTTCACCACTTGAAAGATAATTTTGTTCAATTAGTAAACTTAGCTTTGTATTGTTATACATATACAATTGGATGCCATGTTTAACACAAAATCCTTTTTAAAAAATGTATAAAGATATGGTTCAAAACATTTACAAAAGTAAATTACCATCCGGTTAGTACAAAATGAATTATATTACATTCATATAAAAAGATTAAAAGAAATTTTCCATTATAGTTGTTGTGTATCTTAAAAGAGAAAAAGGGAAAAGATTCTCAAGCATTGAATTATTATTATTTTTTTCCTGTGATGGAAATAAAGTGGAATTTCACCCCTGATCTGAAGAATGTTTTATGCTTCTGAAAAACATTCTCGAACATTGTTTCTTAACCTTGGCAACTTGAAGATCTGTGTGCTTCAATTCTTCAACTGCCCTGGGGAATTCTGGAAGTTGAAATGCACATATTTTCAAGCTGCTAAGGTTGAAAAACACTGTTCCAGAAGATGTCCAATTGACCTGTGCATGAAGGAATCTTCCCAACCTTTTGATTCAAACTCTTAGAATTCTCAGCAACAGCCATGCCAGATGGGGAATTCTGGGAGCCGAAGTCCAACATCTGTTGCCCAGGTGGGGGAAGACCGCCATAAATAATTGAAATCTGCTAGGATGCAGGTAGGTCCGCATATGTGTATATGTGCATATACTGCAAGTTACAAACATTGCACAAACATCCCCTATCCCCAGTGCACTGTAATAAGGGGAGAAAAAGAACCAGACAGCTAAAAGCCAGTATAAACATAATGAAATCAAATTGGCGTACCTGACATTATTAGATGCGAGCAGAAACTTGGAATAAACCTTGGTCTTGGGAATTTTTTTCTAATGTGTGTTGAAAGAAATTCACTCTCTTATACAAAAGATAAGGCGTAGAATTATAGTTGAGGGAAATTTTGAGGATGGGATCTTCATCAAGGCTTTGCGGCATGGGAGAGAGGCTTCTTCCCAGGAACTGCATAGAATATCTTACTATGTTGGAGTAGTTCATGGAGTTTGGGAACAATCTTTTACTTTCCAGGTGGTTGTACAACATTTGTGACCCTTATAGCATTAGGTGGTGCATGTACTATTAGCGTCTGTGCATGGACATAGAAATGTATATTGATTATTCCATCAGCAAGTGCATGAAGTAAGTACTGTTGATTAATCCAAGCAAGAAGAAGACAGGACTGGCTATGAGTATTTGAAAGCTTCATTCTGTTACCATTTGTGACACCGATTGGTCAGTTGATACACGATTATCATACTTGAGTTCTAAAGATGAGCAGGTTCAAAAGAAATTGCCTCTGTTTCCTAATATTAAGGAACAATAAAGTTGCTCCAAGAACATTTTGGAAGCTATTAAGAACTTGACATCAGAAATACAAGCATGAATAAAGCAAGAGAGTTGGCCAAAGGCTCCCTTTAGCTATCCATATGCTCCTTTCTCTATGTTTCACAGTTGCCCCAAAAACAGGCATTTGGAAAAAGTAAATTTAAGATCAGAATATCTGGGGAAACAATATCTGATCTCTTGTAAGAATGATTACTAGAAACATCCCTTAAAATTTAAACAAAACAAGAAAGACTGGATTAAAAGGCAGGGGCATGGACAATGGAAAGGGTGTGCAAGGAGAGCTTTGTAGAGTAGAATAGACTAGAGAACATATGGTATATTAGACACTAGGGTAAAAGTTTTCCATGACTAAATTAAGTGATTAACTTGTGTCTATGCTGTACTGTTTCAGATGCTAGATGATGACAGGGCTAACAAATCTGGGATAAAATCCAGTGCAATAAAGAACAGCCATCTGGACTTTTGGACCAAGATACTCAAGAAGGAAAAATATAAATATACTTCCAATCCTTTACTACTCTACTAATCCCAACACACTAGCTTTTTGTATGCATAAAATACTTCCTGTACTCTGAATTGATATAACCAAGATGAAGGTTTTCAGATCCTTGGGAGAATCATTGTGATAAAAAGACCTTGAGAGAAAGTTATTTTTAAAAAACCTTAAAAACCTCAAACTAGTCCAGTGTGACTTTTTATAAATTAGGTGGTAAAAACAAAGTATGACTGACCACAAATAAGCCAGAGGGAGAAGAGAATCACATATACATATCACCTTTTAAACTAGACAAGATTGGAGTTTCTAATAGCAAAAATGTACACAGGTCCACTCAGAAGCAATTTCCACTGTTTTCAAATGTGAGCTTTCACAGAAAATGAAAACAAGTCAATGAAAGACTAAGGGCATTCTATCTTCATCAACAGATGACAACCAATCTTGGGTTAAAGCAGCCTTTTCAGCTTCATACTATCAAGTTGAGTTATGGCTGTTAAGTCCCAAAATTTCTACCCAGTTGCAATCCTAACACACCTGAAGAGAGAACTAGGGCGCATAAGGCAGGATCAAAGATAAAAATAACCATCTAGACTAGCATTTTGTATCATATGATGGCCAGCCACTGGGAAGTTCATAACAGTTGGCCTACAAACATAGAAGTGGAATGAACACTCTGGTCTGACACATGCTCAAGCATTCACTTGTTGCTATGCCTTTTGGCATATGCCAACATAGCTGTCATAAATCTGTGCTAACAACATCTCCATCATTGACATCTCGGCAAACGGATTGTAACCAAAATGAACACACGACAAGTCAGCAATCAGCAGGCTCACCGAAGTGAGTGAATTGAGATATGGGTGCAGTCAGCCCTTCCTCAAGCTTCAAGCTCAGGCACTAGTTTTATTGTTGGCTTAAAGAATACTTTGGCTTGTCACTATTTGGACAATGCCAAACAAAAACACATATACCATTTTTTTTTAAAAAAAGCATCATAAAAAAAATAAGAAAAAAAAGAATACCTTTTCTATTCTATTTTTGTCACATAAAACTTACATTAAGAATGCAACCTAAAATACTATATTCATATAAATGCACAGTTTCAATAAAAAAAAATATAATATATTCATTTTTGTTAAAAGGCTCATCTTTTCTTTCTCTAGCACCTACACAATTTTGCTCTCCCTCTTGTCCCTTTTTCTTCCACTTAATGTCAGGAAACCATCCCAGGATTACATTTCCCCTCGTCTGTGGGCTTTTACTGCAACAGGACCACCTTCTTCTTCTTCTTCCTCTTCCTCTTCCTCATAGTTTTCATCATGTCCTTCTTTCTGTTGCTTCCCTTCATGAATATCTTCCTCTTGATCAACTCCTTCGCTCATTTTTTCTTCACCCTGGAAATCCAAAATTGGTGAAAGGGAGAAATGATTTCAGAACACAACTTGAAAAAATAAACAAACAAACAAAAATAGAAAAAGGATACAATTTTGGAAAGAAAAGCTAATAGCAATAGCACTTAGACTTATATACTGCTTTACAGTGCTTTACAGCTCTCTCTAAGCCAGACATGTCAAACACAAGGCCCGGGGGCCGGATGTGGCCCGCGAAGTGGTTTCATGTGGCCCTCGAAGCCATCCTGGAAACAGTGAGGGAACAGCCCCCGCTGCCTTGGCCCTGGCCCAGGCTGGCCGGGAGCCAATGTACAATTTTGTGGTGGCCATCTATGCTGAAACACATTCAGTCTTAGCTCCACAAGGCCGTCCAGAAACAGCGAGGAACCAGCCCCTGCTGTATCGGCCCCGCCCCCTGGGTGCATGCTGGGGAGGTGTCATCCTTTGTGAGGAATGAAGAAATGGACCATGCCTTGGTGCTTGCCCCGGTCCCACGCCCTTCTCCCAGAGACCCTCAGATCCCAGAGACCCTCAGACCACTCCTGCCCAGGCCCCCAGAGGCACCCTTAACACGAACGATATAGAGCTGGCCATGCCCACCCAGTAGGCCACACCCACTCCATCCACGCCCACCCAGTAGGCTGCATCCACCCTGGCCACACACACCCGCCCCCCCAAGGGCAACCGCAATGCTGATGCGGCCCTCAATGAAATTGAGTTTGACACCCCTGCTCTAAGCGGTTTACAGAGTCACCTTATTGCCCCCAACTATCTGGGTCCTCACTTTACCGACCTCTGAAGGATGGAAGGCTGAGTCAACCTTGAGGCAGTGAGACTCGAACTGCTGGCAGCCAGGAGTCAGCAGAATTAGCCTGCAGTACTGCTTTCTAACCACCGCGCCACCACTGCACCATTTTATAGATTAAATTCTATAGTATTCTAATTGTTACAGCAAAGTAGAGGGAATTGCTTCCCTCCCCTGGAAATAAGAGAAAATTCAAAGGGATATGCATAATGATATTAGCATCCTACAACTTTTGCTCTTTAAAGGTGAAACAGAAGTATGCATACTGTATCGCTTCTAAACTACATAATCTTACTCAGTTCAGTTGTCTCAGCCACCAACTTTCATAGCTTTATTTCTAACTTAACTTCTGTGGACCTCACCCCATATATAAGAGGTCCCTAAGGGGGTGTACATAAGTGCACTAATGTTGCCTATTGTCCTGTCACATTTTAATTTTTTATTTCACTCATTTGAATTTATAATTTTCATTTGACAAATAAAAAATAATAAAATAAAATAAAATAAATAAAAAATATAAAATAAAATAAAAAATAAATAAAATAATAAAATAAAATAATAAAATATAATAAAATAAAATAAAATAAAATAATAAAATAAAATAAAATAATAAAATATAATAATAAAATAAAATAAAATAAAATAAAATAAAATAAAATAAAATAAAATAAAATAATAAAATAAAATAAAATAATAAAATAAAATAAAATAAAATAATAAAATAAAATAAAATAAAATAAAATAAAATAAAATAGGTTCTGGAGTCATCCAACCTAATCCTTCTGATGGGATCCTCAAAGCTCCACCCAAAGTTACTGTGAAATCATAACAAAATGATTAAATGCAATCCTGTTATCTATTATTTAATTAATATTAATGTCAATTTTATTTAAAAATAAAGTAATTTTCTACTGCTTTCTCCTGAGCTTCCTACTTGGAAAGGATGATGACCAAAAGCCAAGTACAACCTTGGTTTGAAAAAACTTGCATCCCCTCGCCCTAATGGACCATTTGTTAGCATTTTATTAATGCTGTGCAATTTTCACAGGTAATCCTGGTATTCATTCTGGTTTCACTACAGTCTAATTTGTAGTCACTTCTTTTTTTTTTCCCCACAAGGGCTATATCATTGATTCTGCTGAATTTGGCATCTGTCGTTTTTGTAAAAGTTCTAAAAAGCTAGTATGAGGCTCCAAAGTGTTCGTCAGTCCAAACACTGATTAAGACCCATTTGCTTTTAGTAGAATACATTTGTTTTTACTAGGCAGAAAGAGTAATAGTTAAGAGATTCAATGGATAAAGCACAACATTTCAGATCCAAGTCCATTTCCCATGATAGGACCTTCTCCACTTCATTATTTAATTGTGCAGTGCTTACATTTTCATCATTTTCACCATATGGATCTTCACCATTGTGTTCCAGCCCCCTTTTCTTCTCTTCGGGTAGATCTCCTTGGGCCTATTAAAAATACACATATTTAAGGACAAAGTGATTATAGAAGATAAAGTAGCCATTTGGTCTATACTGCACCTATTGGGTAAGATTAAATAAATAAATAAATTTAATTTAAAAAAAAAACTAATTTTCTTTTTTAATATTTTGGAATAAAGTTCTAAGAATTTCCAGCCATAAAGTTTCCTGGCAGTTATAATCCTGTTGGCTAGTCCAACAGAATTATGAAGTACAAGAAATACTTCTATGGGCTATGTACTGTTTTGTACTATCGCTTGTCCTTCTTTGCAGAAACTATCTGTGGCCTATAAATTACATTGCTGGACTTGTACAGCTGCCACATCAGAAATATGGACTTAGGGTTCCACTCAAATATATTATTGCAGCTTTTTCTGTAATATATTTCATCATTCAGCCGGCCCTTCCTCCAAGAAGCTCAAGATGCATAAATTCAACCCACTGCCATATGTTACCCTCACAATAAACCTGTGAAGTAGGGTTCATAATTTCAGGTTATTTACCTCTTCCTCTCCCTCTTCCTGGTACTGCTCATCCACATTGTCTTCCTGTTGATCCGGATTGCCCACCACCTGCAGATAAATCAAACCGATTCTGCTGCTTTTACTCCTGCAGATCCAGAACTCAGAAAATAAGTATTAACTTTAAAAAAAATAAAATAAAGGGCAGGCAAAACTATAGACAGGCTGGGCTATTGCACAGACTTAAATCTGAAAGCTCACATATCACTGAGAACTGCACAGACATAACTTTGGTCAGTCTATTAACTGTGGTTGAAAGATCTGGAATAGTTTGATACACAGGGCCATAAAATCAAACTGATACATGGTTTAATGTAGGGATGCTGGAAATATCTATCATGGACATCTTTTCAAGCAAAGAGGCTTTGTCTGCCAAAACAGAGTCTGTTGCGGTACAAATGAGCATATAATTCACTGAGTTCTTTAGCCTACCCTTTGAAATATTTCTCAGCTAAAAATACAGGGTGTTAAATGCTTATCATTTTGCATTAACATTTGCACTAAAATTTAATTTTAGATTCACATTAAAATATTTTGGCAAAGTTGTATGAAAAAAATTAATGTAGGGGTTTTTTTTGTCATTCATTTAGAATAAGACCTGTTTTAAAAAATGCAGAAATCTGAGAACTGGGAGTATCAGTTAGCTAACTAACATTCACCTAAAGAAAGAATTCATCCCATCCTTCAGAATCAAAAGGCTTCAAACAGCCAGATCTCAATGGTTTATAGAAACCCAAGAATGGTGGGAATGTTATGTCTCTGCAGATATGTTATTCCAGAAAACTGGGGCCATGGAGAAAGGGCAGACCTCCAGATGGAGGGACCCAGAGTAGGGATCCAGAGTGAGCCCCTCCTCATAGATCTCTTCAAGTTACAAAAGGCCACTGGGAGAAGACATTCCAGAAGATATTCAAGGCCAAAGCTATGAAGAGATTTACATGAACCATGAACACATTTAGTTGTACCTGGAAACTAGAAAGGTAACCTGATCCGCTCTCACAAAAAAGGTATTGAATGGATAAATTGCCCCTAACTCTCTGAGTTCTATGTTCTGGACTAATTATGGGTTCAGAGTGTGTTCAAAGACAGTCCCATGTAAACTGAGTCCAAATGAGGGGTCCTTGGTGCTCTCTGAGCTTGAATGTTTTCTTGCAGACGCTTCATCGGCTACGCTAGATAACATCCTCAGTGCTAACAAGACCCCCTCATTTCAATCCTGAACTACAAATATTCTCCTTTATTAGTAGTCCAAACGAAAGTTGGCCAAGGCATGAGTGACTATGAGTCACTCATAACCTGATGAAGGAACGCTTACAACTGGAGCACAAGAAGAAACTGTGGAGAAATCTTCCAAATTGCAACTGTGACCAAAATGTGTTGAAACTTTTGTATTTCCTTCTTTAAAAAAAACCATAATCTGGAAGCAATTAGATTGCCTAAAGTCACTGGGTGTCAGGTGAAATATACATTTAATAAACTATTATTATTTAGAAATGTACTGAAAGTCGCCACTGATTATGGATAGTATAAAACACAATTTATCGGGTCAATGCTTAAGAATATGGAACATAGCAATTATAATTACAATTATATTAATATTATATTCATGCTTGAGTAAATGATATGGATATTTTTGGTAAACAATACATTCTAAGATAATTTCCACTTTTAAACTCTTTCAGTGATGTGAAAGGTGGATACAGTGTTTAGAAGCAAGCTTGCTTAATTCAATATTTATTCTTAAATGCTTCTCTCTTTCTCTTGATCTCTATCTTTATAATAAATTTATCCAGAGGACAAGAATAAATTAACGTTTATTGTCTAGACATTATAATGCTGGTTTGTGTGTATTAGGAGAATCAAAGTTGAGCAGGAGAAAGAAAATCAATGCTCTTTTTAATATATTTGTTAAAACATCAGAAACACAAATGCTGAATTAAGCATTTCTTCCTTTAAATGCAGTTTCTCCCTGTAAAAAAAAAACAAATTTTAAGCTATCATCAATATCCGCTAATGCTTTTAAACAGTATTCGTACTGTATTTCAACAATAACAAATATTCAAAAAGTAGTTTTGAGTATTTAGACCAGGAATAAACCAGTCCTGTTGGTTCAAGGGCCACAGAATGGTATATAGAGGGCCACTCTGCAAAAGTGGGTACATGATATCTTGGACGAGTGTTTGAGGAGAGAAAATAATACATTAATACTTTAACCCCATCAAGGCTTAAAAAAAACCCCATTTTCCTGATAAAAATTTCTCTTCAACCACTCAAAGACAGAAAAGAACTGATCTGCGAGAGATCTCTGGGAAACGGTAGCTTAGCTTTCTAAGGGTAGCTTAGAAATACTTACAGTACCTTTCTGCTTCTTTGTAGGATGTAAAATAGATGCCATGACAGAGAGAGGCACATGTTTGAGCCACCTCTCCTAAAAAAACAGGTTCAGGTGACATGTAACAAAATAGCAGAGTTTGAAGGGACCTTGGAAGTTTTCTAGTCCAAACCCCTGCTCAAATAGGAAACCCTACACCATTTCAGACAAATGGTTATCCATCTCTTCTTTAAAACCTCCAGTGTTGGAGAACCCACAACTTCTGGAGGCAAGTCGTTCCCATTGATTAACTGTTCTAACTGCCAGGAAATTTCTCCTTAGTTCTAGGTTGATTTTCTTCTTGATTAGTTTCCATCCATTTTGTTCTACATTCAGGTGCTTTGGAGAAAAAGTCAAGGTGAGATTTGTGACATGACATCACCATGAACGTGGTCAATTTGCAGAAGGAATTTGTAGCTCTGTTTAAAGGTGACAGAGTTTCAGCCCCTATTCTTGGGAAAAAATGTTCAGGATACATTCTGCCAAACAGCTTAACACCATCAGCAATTTCTAAGGGCAGTAAAAAAAAAGATAGCCCCCGCCATCTTGATATGTTCCAAACGTGTTCCTCTATTATCATTGGCTATAAGTGGATTACTCCACTTGGCAGCATAGGTTACTCCCAAGTTCTTAATAAGAAAGGCATACGAATTAAGGATGCCTTATTTCAATTATGGTTTTAAGAAGATGTTAATATATTTTAGTTTTTACTGAAAAGAAAAATGTCAGAAGTCTGACACGAAAAATACATTTTCTGATGTTCAAACCTCTGTTATGAAACCCCTTTCTCCAAGATATTCTGATAAAACATTAAAACTATTCATTTAATTGATGTGGAGTCCTTAGTGTTTTCTGAGCTTGTCTGTTTACTTGCAGACATTTCGTAGGTAACATTATCAGTCGATCAAAAGCTCAAAGAGCACCAAAGGACTCCACAGTTCAACCCTGAGCTACATATATTCTCTTGTATTGGAATTTAATTGATGTGTTTACATCATATTGTTCAGGCAGGTTTCTGAGCTTTATTATATGTTGCTGCTTTTCTAAAAAATAAAAACATAATTTCACTATGTCTTAGGGTTGTTTTGATTTCTATTTATTTTTAAATGGCTTTTGAGTTTGTCAAGAAAGGTGAGAAAATATTCTAAAGAAATACAAAAAAATTTCATCATACAAAAAGTAGCACATTCAAATGCTAATAATATGTATATAGTGGTTTCAAAAAGGGAGTTCAAAAGAATTTTAGTTATTTGGTAACCGGGAAATCCCTGTATGTACTGGTTATACTGTTAAAAAGCATTGTATCATAAATAACTACTTCATGAACAAGGCTGGGACTCATGCTTTCCCCCTTGGGGTGTCTGGAGATTATGGTAAACAAACATACTCTACATGAGATTACCCTTGAAAAGTATCTGGAAACTTCAGCTGCTAAAGAATGTGGATGCACATCCAATAAATGGTGCATGTTAACACCTTTGCAGCATAAGTTGCATTTGATGCCAGTTTGCTTCAGGATTCAATTCAACATTTTGATTATCACCTTTAAAAACCTGCATGGCACAGGGCCGGGTTACCTTTAGTACTGTCTTCATCTCATCACATCAGTCTGTCCCACCCAATCAGGCCAGGAAGGTAAGTTGTGGACTCCATCAGCCAAACAATTCTGACTGGTGGGGTCCAGGAACTGAGTTTTCTCTGCCACTGCCCCTGCCCTGTGGAACATACTCTCCCCAAAAAGGTGAGGTGGGCCCCACTCTCCTGGCCTTCTGGAAAGGCATGAAAACATGGCTCTGTGACCTTGCTTGGGGCTCATAGTGGTGCACACAGCTATGGGACTGGTTAGCATTCAGAAAGTCCTTTTAATTAACTTTTAACATTGTTCTGTGCCTCTTTTTAAATGTTGTGTACTGTTTTTATGTTTTAATCCTTTATTTGTACAACACCCAGAGCTTCTACTTGAAAATTTGATAGATAAATAAAAATAAGCAACAGCAAAATCCATCAAGATATCTGCTTCAACAGTGTAACTGAAGCTCTTCCCATTTATGTACATTGCACATAAAAAAATGATAGTCTGATTGCATCATCAAAGCATCATTTTTCATTAAAACAGTTTGCCATTTTGTCAGAATTGGGCCGTAGGAACAGGTTTAGAGATTGTGCTAAACCGTGGTTTATTGAATATACCCCAACTAACTAGAGCAGTGGTGGCGAACCTATGGCACGGGTGCCAGAGGCGGCACTGAGAGCCCTCTCTATGGGCACATGCGCCATCGCCCCAGTCCTAGGCCTTCAGCTGGGTTTTATAAAACCTTTTCGCTTTAGGCCTCCACCGCCGTGTGAAAGAAAAAAAAGGTTCAATCAGTCAATTTTAACTTCTCGCGGGAAAAAAAAGATCTTGCAAAGTTGAAATTGATTGATTGAACTTTTTAGTCTCAACCAGTGTGCCATTACCACTGCAGCCACGCCCACCCAACTGGCCACGCCCAGCCAATGGGCCACACCCACCTGGCACTCGACGATGCATAAGTGGGTTTTGGGTTGCAGTTTGGGCACTCGGTCTCTAAAAGGTTCGCCATCACTGAACTAGAGTCATACAACCTAAGCCATAATGCGAAACTTACAAACCAGAACACTTGAGTTTACACAAACTGTTAACCAAACCAAACAAAGTACAAAATGTCTTTGTGTGATGTGTGAACCAAGTTTAACTTTCATTTTACAGAAAATATATCATATATATCTGCATAAAATCAGAAGCATAGGAAGAGAGAGGGAAATAGTTTTATACTGTACAGATAAAACTAAACCAAGTTTTACTTACACCAAACTTCCCATATATTGTTGATCATGCCAACTGAAAATTCTGGAAACTATAATTCAATATATCTTGATGATACTACATTAGGAAAGACTGTTTTATATGTTTTTTGTGTACTTGCTGGTTGGCAGATTGATGTATCAACAGAATCATCTGAGAACATTGCTTTCATTCATGCAGTTTACTGCTGGGTACTATATTGATATTCATGTCTAACACAAGGAAAGAGATTTTCCCATATCTCCCTTTGTTTTGTGATTCTAATACCTGACACAGTTTGGCAACAGAATGCTGATGTTTTGCAATTCTTTCCCTTTTGGATTTCTGAAGTTCTCATAAATCATTTGTAGGTATAGCTTCCTTCAATTTCTATTCTCCTTTATTGATTTTTTTCACTACATCCTCTCCCTCTCTCTCCGTTCAAGCTATAGATGCTCACAGATGCTCATGTGCACGGAGCATAAATCATAGAGGAGATCTAATGCAATGATCCATACTATTGCATCCAGATTCCTTTGGTGTCCTGCTCTTCATCAAAGATGCACAAGGGTGTTTGGTAACATGGAGTTGAGCAGAAGAAAGTGAGATGTGAATGAACAGAAGATGGAAGACTCCTGAGATTGAGTTTAGAAATTTTCCATATTCATCCGAAAGAAATATGAGAAGTACATGGGGCAAAAGAAAGCCCTAAAATGCTATCACAATATGAAATCTAAATTTCTCTAATAGCTGTCTAGAATGACCAGCAGATGAGTTTTAAAATGTTATAATGCACTTACTGCACCTTATAAGGAAAACAGGTAGTGAAGAGTATATGTAGCGTCCCAGTCAATACTGCAGACCCTGCTCAACCATGGCTTATATGCTGTGTCCTGAATAGAAGAAAGTGAACTACCAATAATTTTTTCTGCCACCCTCACCACTCTCTGCACCGCCTTCCTGTCTGAAGCAGTAATGCTTTCAAACCAGACAGTAATGCAATATGACACGATGCTTTCAATTGTCCCTCTATAAAAAGTGGTAAGGACAGGGGAAGGAAGATGTATTTTTCTCATGCAACACAGAAAAGGCACAGAAAAGTACATCTTCCTTCCCCTGTCCTTTCCATTTTCTATAGAAGGACAATTGAGAGCATTCTGTCATATTGCATTACTGTTTGGTTTGGAAGCATTACTGCTTCAGACAGAAAGGCGGTACAGAGAGTGGTGAGGATGGCAGAAAAGATTATTGGTAGTTCACTTCCTTCTATTCAGGACACGGCATATAAGTGATGCTTGAGCAGGGTCCACAGTATTGTCTGGGATGCTACACATCCTCTTCACTACCTATTTTTCTTGTTGCCTTCTGAGAGGAAGCTTTGTGGTATCTGAAGCAGAACATCCAGATTCAATCACGGTTTTGTTCCATATAGCATCAACTATGTGAACTCTCAAGCTTCCTCTTTCCACTATGTACTCAGTGATTACTATATATATATATATATGGATATAGGTAAATATGTGTGTGTTTGTGTGTGTGTGTATATATGTATATATACATTTATATAGCATGTATATATGTGTGTTAAGTATGTATATGAGTTGACATATACTTTCTTTTGAAAGTAGGCAACAGAATTTTATTTTTAATATGTGCCAGTGTGCTCACAGTAAAAAATGATAATAAAGGTTATCTTATCTATCTTATGTTTGAAAGGATTCTTTCACCCATGTATGAAAACACTTGAAATTACAATCATTTCATGAACAAAGCCATTGGTTTCACTGACTCACCACCAAATGGTCTTCCATTTCAGAATTCACTTGTTTCTGGTTATTTGGTTTTAGCTCTTTATTCTCTTCAGGGAGATTCTCTTCCCTCTCTTGCTCTGCTTCTTCAAATTCATCTTCTCCCTGGTTGTTGGGATCATCAGCTGGGTTGATCTCATCCATGACTGTCTTCTGCATTTACAAGATGAAGTGAAACAAATACTCAACAACAATATATATTTCACTACAATACCACCACTGTCACTTAGATTTAACATCTTCTGAACTAACTAGCACTTTCTGGATATACCCTAGTAATACAGAAATGCATTCTATATTTATATTCTTTCAACATAAAACCTGTATAACCTGTATAATATGTTTAATGTAGAAATTTCTATTCTGCTTTTTCTTCCATTAGAAGAAAAATACAACATGTCAGCAGGATAAATACACAGATGAAGGCAGTATGAAATATGTTGATAAATTAGCTTTAAAAAAAACGGTAAAGCAAGCAGAACAGAAAGTAAATTCAGGTACAAATTCCTTTCTAGAAATAAGGTACATTATTCATCTTATTTGTATAATAAGAATGCTGTAAACATTTTTAAAAAAGGGTGCCCTGCAAATATTTTGGATATAATTGCTGTTTGGGGATAATGAGTACTATAGTCCACATTCTCTTCAGGAATCTTGTGCATGACCACAAGCAAGATTTAGGATAATGGATGGGCTCTATAGTATGGCAGCCACAAACCTCTCACCCAGTTGCTATGTTGTGATATGCACATACAATAGCTAACTTGTTTTTAAAAAATCCCACAAAAAATTGAAAAACTTTTTCTTCAAAAATCCTTGAAAAGCAGGTAATACTAAAATAATGATGGGGTTCATACATTGGATTAAACCATGTGGTTAAAGCTTGATATTGATTTTGCAGAACATAATAACCTAACCATTATGATTCTAAACTATTATTTATAGCTTATAGACAGGATATTTGAAACACTGTCCCAAAATTACTCAGTGGGCTTTATGACCAAACACAGGTTGATTCACTCATCATGGAAAATCAGAAAATGGTTTATTTGGTATAGGCTTAGTTTGCTGTTTGAGCTCAGAAATTATGTCATGTAAATAAAATTGTGGCTTTGCTTGATATGTACATCCATCCATAGACTTGAAGGTCAAGTCCACTCATTGTATGATTTGTTTTGCCGTTAGAGTAATTCATTCTGTTAGATTGGTTCTGTCTTCTCATCTTGCAAATTAGTCTTTATGAGTACAACTATAACAACAGAAGATAGGTAAGTCCATAATGCATTAAAGTCATCTAGATTCATCTCTTCTTAACATAGATTTTCATCCTGTAAGTTAATATAGTGTAAGCTTGATCTTGAAAATTATTATAGCTACTGAACTATAAACATGCAAGCCAGGATGAAATCTCATGCTTAAAGAATAACAGAATTGGAAGAGACCTTAGAGATCTTCTAGTCCAACCCCCTGCTCAAGCAGGAAACCCTGGCCTATACCATTTCAGACAAATGGCTGTCCAATCTCTTCTTTTCAAAGATATGATTGGGTACCTAAGAAAGTAACTACCTCTTGCCCTCAATGCCCCTGCTATTGGTTTTATACCCATATACGTATATTCCTGGATGGCATTCTGAAGACTCTATTATACTCTTTTTATAGTCTTTTCCCTTGAATTGGCATTTATTTAGAAAAATGTGATACACATCTTTGCTGAAATCAAAAGGCACTCTGATGGAATTCACTTGGTATCATTTAAACACTCTCATACACAGCTCTTCTTTACTTTTTCCCCAAAACAGTCCCTGGAGAAAAGAGTCTAAAGATACTGTTTTCTTTTCATAATGCATCAAGATCCTTCACCTCTAGACATACTGATCTTTTTTGTTTTTATAACAAGACTGTGAAGCTCAGTAGTGGGATGTTGTATGGGTAACTGGCAATCGTTGCTCTAATTTTTGTTTTCCCCAAACTTCTTAAAATTATCATGACTTCAGGCCTGACCAGCTTTATGTTTACCTCTTTCTGGAAAAGAATTAACATATGTCTCCCGATAAAGGAGAATATTTGTAGCTCAGGGTTGAAATAAGGGGTCCTTGGTGCTCTCTGAACTTGGCTGTTTTCTTTTTCTATAACATATTTCTGTAATACAAAGCGCTATTGTGTGTGCAATCATACAAACACAAATACATATTCTCTCTTGAGATAAGTACTATTATATAAAGCACAGGAGGGTAAGAAGTACAGGTAATCTTTGATTAGAGGCTGTTTGAAGTTATGGTGGACTCCCCAATAGTTACTTATGACTCAATTTTGAAGTTACAATGACTGCACCCAGATGATCACATTTTGGGCGCTTGGTAATCAGCTCATCTTTATGATTGTTGCAGCATCTCACGGTTATGTGACAGTGATTTTCAGTGATTTTTTTTTGCCAGTTTCCAGCATTTGCTCCCAGTTTACAATAAAAACGCAAATTGGGTAAAATTGATTTACTTAACGACCATGGTGTTTGTTTAATCACTGCTGCAAAAAATGATATAAAATTGGGTCCAGTCACATGGTGATATGCTTAACAATCGCAATAACTTATGGTTTCAATTATGGTCATAAGTTAAGGACTACCAGTAGCGACAAAAGGAATATATTTGTTTTGTAACTGATCCTCATGCATCTTCTCTATATGATCAAGGCACCTCCACATTTTTGTACTGGTCATTCACTTTTCTATTTAGTTCAGGCTCATTCATCACCCATTCATTCTTTACCTATTCTTGTTGCTTTAGCACACACAGAAACATACACACTTCTTAAATACTCCATTCCAACTACATTCAGGCACACTGTTCAGAATGCAGAGTTGCAAACAAAATCTGATCACAGCCTAGAGTTCAATCCTGACAGGGCTCAAGGTTGACTCAGCCTTCCATCCTTCTGAGGACACTGATTGTTGGGGGCAATATGCTGACATTGTATACCTCCCGGAAAATGCTGCAAAGCCCTATGGGACGGTATATCAGTCTAAGTGCTATTGTTATTGCTATTCAAGTTAGTTCTGTTACTTCAGTTTATCAACTCTTTTTTGGGTACAGAATGGGTTTAAATTGATTGATTGATTGAACCCATTAGCTAGAAAAGAATCTGTTTCTCTTGAAAAGTTGCTGAGAAGCAGCCTTGATGGTATTACTGCCACTTACTGGTTCTTCGTTTTGCTCATTCTCTGACTGGTACTCCAGCTCTGGGTCCTGTTGCTCATTTGCATTATTCTGATCATCATCTTCTACTCTGCTTGGATGCTGGTTCTGTCTCTCATAATCTAATTGAAAAATAAATCCTTTTCAGTCCTTCTTCCCCACAAGCAGGAAGCACCATCACAAGCTTAATTCCACAGCTGGAAACAGCATTAAAACAGCATCTCAGCTTTGAATGCAGTGTGAAAATCATAAAACCAAAAATGATATATTCTACTCATAAGCTAAGTGTCTTTTGCCTATATTGCAGGGGTGTCAAACTGCCAGCCCGCGGGCCGGTTTCATCATACTGGAGCCGCGCCCACCCCATTGCCGGCAATGCCAAAAAAGCTCCGATACGTCGCGTGACGTCGCGAGTTTGACATGTCTGCTATATTGGATAAGATCAACCAATAAAATGGTTATGTTAATGTTTATATTTTAAATATTCCATAATTTCTGTTTCAACGGATTTTTTTTTAAAGCCAGGTCTTGAATTCCAGATGGAATTCAGCTTAATGGTAATTTTAAACTATTTTTTTAAGGGTTAAGCTCTATTGTATGCTATTCTTACCTGTCTTAAGTGGGATATAAATCCTGTGAAAAAAATATCAGAAAAATAAGACAAACTGTTGACAGGGAAGATAATTATTACTTACTTTCATCTTCTTTATGTACACCTGCTTCTCTTCCTTGCACGATATCCTGATCTACATTGTCATAATGGGATTGCTGGCTGAAATGATTGCAAGGTCTATTAATTCAGATTCATACAGAAGGAACCCTTTCTGATATACAACATGTGGGGTGATTAATGCTATGTTTCTTTTTTGCTCCAGGCTAGCTTAACATTACCCAGAAGGCGGACGAATGAGCACAAAAAACAAAACAAAAAACTATCAAATTCTTGTTTTATTTAGGTCAGTATAATATAATTATCTGTAGTTCTCCAAAGTCTAAGACAAAATTCCTTCCCAACCTTACTTGAAGAGGCCAGGAATTGAACTTGAGATGTTCCACCTCACGAATTCCTGTTCTATTAGGAAAACATGATCTCTCCCTCTGAACTAAAGCCCATCCTATTGATAGAGAAATATAGGAACATGTCTTACTCTGAATTAGAGCACCAGTCCATCCAGCTCACCAATTGCTGGAGTTTCAAAGGACGGTTGTGATGATAAATTTTCCCACTACTTCCAATCTTTCTATACAATTTGTCAAGTAATAAATTGTTCCAAAGAAGTCTGAGATGGATTGCTGGTTGACAGTAGAAAAACAGCAGAATCTTTCTTAGTATCTCTTTACGCCTAAGAATATGCACGCTACTTGGTGTCTGCCATTTGACTTTACGTAAAATAACTTTCCCCTTAAACCTTAACCAAATTGAAGAAACAAATGTATGCAAATAAATGGAAAGCTTCAGCCTCTAGGACCATAACTGTTTTCAACATTGTCTAGCCCCGATGGTGGGTGCAGCCTAGTGCTTTATGAAGAAGCATTCTCTACATTTACCTTAAATAATAGAAAAGTAAGTTGGGGAGGTAGAAAGCATTGAGGGTGGTAGTGAGCAGAGGCTGAGAAGCAAACAATGTAATGTTTTTGTTTTTGCTTTCTAGTAAACTAGTTCCAAGTGGCAACAATTTTGTGATTGTTGAGAACAACCCAAGAAATGTTCTCAAAATCCCAAACGTGACTATTATATCAAAAAGGAGCTATCTCTGGTTTAAACAGTGCCAACAATAGGGCTGCCTTCCACAGAAACAAAATCAGCATTAAAAAACAGACAGTAATATATCTCAGCGTACTGTATATACAAAGATACATGTATTCTGTGTGTCTGTTGTCTGCCTGGCTTTATCTGCTCATAGTTTATACAAACAATGGTGAAGCAGGAACAATGCCATATGAATCATTTAAAGGATTCATAAAGGATACACAGGCATTCTTTTGCAGACCATTTGAGACACACAATCCTAATATTGAAAACTTTAAGAGTCCCTTTTTGAGGGCAGCCATTACAAAAGCCATCTTGTAAACCAGGGGTAGTCAACCTTGGCTCTTTTATGACTCGTGGACTTCAACTCCCAGAATTCCTGAGCCAGCCATGCTGGCTCAGGAATTCTGCAAGTTGAAGTCCACGAGTCATAAAAGAGCCAAGGTTGACTACCCCCGTCAATGTAAACAGTTACTTGTTAGATAGGCAATTCATTAGAGAATTGCCTGTGTTCCTCTCAGGCCTTGTTTATGTACCTATTATTTACTACCCTGAAATAGAAAAAAACCAAAAAGGGGCCAGCAGTCTAAGAATTTCGCAAGTCTAGACTTTTCTGACCAATTAAACTTTCTTCCTTTCTCAGGTGTGGGAGGGCGGGGCAGAGAGCATGTGTGGCAAAGACAACCTGAGCTGTTGCTTAAATTGTTCTTCATCCTGTTCGGCCTGCCTCCTCAGCATCAGCTCTCTCTCTTCAAGTTGCTGCTGCCGATGCAACTGCTCCTGAAGCCTCTCGTGATGCAGGACCTCCTGGCGCTCTCTGAGACGGCTGGCTTCTTCTTGTCTCCGGGCAGCCAGCTTCTGTTGCTCCAGCTGCTGCTCATAAGGCAATTTGTACCTTGTTACAGGCTTCGGTGTGGGTGGCTCCTGGCGGAACACACATACGAGATCGTTCAAGTAATGTGACATTTTGTTTTGCATGCAGGAGACCTCCAAGAGGGAGTCAAGCTATTCTCCAAAGGGCCTGAAGGCAGGACAAGAAGCAACGGGTGGAAACTAATCAAGGAGAGAAGCAATCTAGAACTAAGGAGAAACTTCCTGACAGTGAGAACAATTAACCAGTGGAACAACCTGCCTCCAGAAGCGGTGAATGCTCCAACACTGGAAGTTTTTAAGAAGAGACTGGACAGCCATTTGTCCGAAATGGTATAGGGTTTCCTG